>NW_024380800.1:0-10333 GCF_016835505.1 Polypterus senegalus | reverse complement strand
AACCTTCTTCTGTCTTTTTGGACTGCATTTCTGGGGACAACTTTTTTTTACTGTATATATATATAAAATTATATATATATATATATAAAAAAATTTTTATGTATTAAAATATATATATATATATATATATATATATATATATATATATATATATATATATATATATATATATATATATATATATATATACAAAAATATATAATGGTGAAAACTTTTGTTTTTCCGATTTTTTTTCTTTCTGTTTTCCCAAAAAATGTTTTTCATAAAACACATTTAACCTTAAAAAATTTAAAACCAAGAAAAACAAAAAATGGTTTTAAAAATTTTTTTTTAAATTGGGAAAAAAAAAACAAACCTCCCCCCTGTGTGAAAAAGTAATTGCCCCCTTTTGTTAAAAATAACTTAACTGTGGTGTATCACATGAGTTAAATTTCCTACCCACCCCCAGGCCGGGGAATTCCCCACACCCTGTTTCAATCAAAAAATCACTTAAATGGGAGCTGCCTGAACGAGAAGGCCCAAAAAGCACCCAAAAGCTAAAATCATGCCAAGATCCAAAGAAATTAGGAACAAATGAGCAAAGCTTGAGACTACAGTCGAAAGGTTATAAAGCCATTTCTAAAGCTTTACCCAGCAACACAGGAGAGCCACCCACAAAAATAAAACGGGGAACGGGGGAAACCCTTTTGGGATCCGGGCCAAAAAATTACCCCAAGAGGGAGACACTCATCCAAAAAAAGCCCCCGGACAACGTTCGAACTGCGGGCCTTTATTTTCCCAATTAGTCAGTCGGTTCAACTCCACCATGAAAGAGATCAAAACGTTTGCAGGGAGATTTCCGACGCAAACCACGTTAAGGAACTTTAGGTCCCCCCAAAATTTAAGAAACATCTCAAATTCCAAGATTTGGGATTTGTACCGTGGATATAAAAAAATTTTGAACTTTTTTGAAGGCAAATGTCCTGTTACATTTTGGGAAAAGGAAAAAGCATTTCGAAAAAAACTCATACCAAATAAAATATGGGGTGGTAGGTTGGGGTTTTTTTGGCCCCGGGAGGGAAGGTTCGGAAAATGGAACCGAATTTACTGTTACCAAAAAATCCTGAAGGAGAATGTCCGCCATCTGACCCCAACCCGTTGGCATCGGGGAAACAGGACAATGACCCAAAAACCCCAGAAAACCCCCCAAATGGCTTAAAAAAAGAAAATGAAGATTTTGGGGAGGGCCTATCAAAGTCCTGACCTAACCTTTTAAATGCGGAAACCAAAAGGTTCAGCAGAAAACCTCAAAAAAATTTTAATTACAAAATTCTGCAAAGACGAAAAAAAATTTCCCTCCAGAGGTTAAAAACTCATTGAAAAGTTATCGAACGTTTTGATTGAAAATTTATTGTCAAGGGGTCCCAACAAGTTATTGGGTTAGGGGCAATTACTTTTCAAAAAATTTAGGTTTGATTTTTTTCCCCCCTATATAATAAAACCACTTTAAAAAAACTGCTTTTTGGGTTTTATTTGTGTTATATTTCAATGGTTAAATGTGTTTGATGATCAGAAACATTTTGTGACAAAATGCAAAAGAAAAGAAACGGAAAAATAGTTTTTCACATTACTGTATGTATATATATATATATATATATATAAAATACATACAACACACATATATATATATATATATATACATATATATATACATATATAATTATATATATATATTTATATATATATATAATAAAAGGAAAAGCCCTCACTGACTCACTCACTGACTATTCCCCCAACCCAAAAAACCATGTACTTTTATTTGGGTGGTATGACGCCATTGTCCCCCATATTGAATTTTCCAACGCCACCTTTTTCAAATTTCCCCCGGGTGAAGGCTGCCCCCCCGAATTTGTGGTGGTTTCCCCGCACCCAAAAACCATGTAAGATTTTATTTCGGGTGGTATAACGCCATTGTCGGCCGTTTATATTAAATTTTTCCCACCCCCCTAATTTTCCAACTTTATAAAAGGGGAATTTTACGGTCTTTCCCTTACAGCTTACTTTAAAAAAAGTTGGGTTTTTTTTAAATTCTATCAGAACGCCAAATGCAACAACGCCCCTTATTGAATTTTTCATTCATCCCTATCTTCAAAGGGTAGGGGCTTCCATAACCAAACTAATGAAGGTTTTATTTCCGGGACACCACGTCCCCCCATATTAATTTTCTTTCCCAACATCACTAATTTCCAATTTCCCCCGGATAGGTAGAAGGCTGAAATTTGAAGGTTTTTCCCCTTACAGCTACTTACAAAAGTTAAGAGGTTTCATTTTCAAATTTAAGAAGGTCATAACGGCCAAAAACCCCCGCTTTGAATTTTTCTTTTTTAGGGCCCCACTTCTAAATTTTGGAGGCCTTCCACTAACTGAAACCCAAAAATTTTATTTCGCAGATATTGGGCCCGCCATTTTTGAACTTTTAAACAGCTTTGTTACTTATGGGCCCATCTTCAAGAAATTTATCACAAAGAACTGTCACTTACCGAAAGTGGTTTCCACCCGAGATACCACCTACCTTTTCCATTCCTTTGTTACATATTGACGCCTATCAGGTAACTTGATACCGAGGAACATTCTGTTTTTGCTAAATGACGGGACGGGTTCAAGGTGGGGATGATGATGGTACAGGAGATAATTATATAACAGGAGCACTAGAAGAGTGAAATGTTTGCCCTTCCCCTTTTGGTTCTATGTGAGGGGGTGGCTGCCGCGAATTGTTCGGTCGCCAAGTGTACTGAAATGGCCAAAATTTTAAACCTTTCAAAGCCAATGCTTAAACATCTTAGATTCACAGGTGACATATCAGTAGTAGACACTTTGATGTTTATGAATGTTTAAACTCTCAAAAGCTGGATATGATTTTATCGGGATGAAACCGGTGTGTGCTTACAATCCTTGACAGATGCCAAATGTCACTTCAACACAACAAATCCTGCAAATACTGTCGTAATTGAAACAAACCATGAAAACTCAAACCGACAGCAGCAATCCAAGCTGTGAGATTTGGAACAAGATTACTGTTCACATGGTAACTGTGTTACATGCTCAAGAGTAAGCTCAGCCACAGCTTGCTTAAGAAACCGAGGGTCCAACTAAACCCTGTATAAAAGAGATCCCTTAAAAAATAATTTTTGGCATATTGTCCCATAGTTTAAAAAGGTTTAATTTTCTTCTTAAAAAATTTAATGGTATTCACCCCCGGGGCCTGGTTTTTTGGTTTTAAAATTATATTTTTAAAAATTTTTGCAAAAGTTATATGTCACCAGGAGTTTGAAAAGGTGGGACTTCCAGAGAGGGAACCCGTGGGGGGCAGAAATCCATAAAAAAAAGGCAACCCCGAAAAGAGGGGGAGAGAAAAAGGTGCAGCCCCGGGAGGCTGGAGGTGCCCAAGGTTACTGAGGTTGTCTCTCGCTGGGGAGCAGGAGATCGGGAACAAAAAGGGGGAGCACCTTCTACCCGAGGGGCAGTCCAAGAGGAACAAAGGACAGGTTCTGTCCCTAAAACAGTACAGGTTGCTGGTGGTTCCCAGAAAATTACACATAATTTGAAGACAAGAGGATTAGTTTGGGTTCATGTTACCAAATGGGGGCACCCCCCACCCGAAATAATCCCAGAGTTTGGGCAAAAACCACTACAGTCAGAGGTTATGAATGTGAGTTTTAGGCCAATTTGACTGGCAGTGGGAACAGAGGCCTATCAATAGAAAAAAAAGAGGAAGTTGGTAGAGGGAAGGCAAAATTTTGTTTTACTGGTAAAAGTGGTGGAAAGTGTAACCCACCCCATCTAAAAGAAGGAGTCCGAACCCGGAAAATTTTTTGTTGTTTTACTTGTTTATTTTTTATGTTGGTTTTCCCTTTATATCTTCTGTTTAAATTTTAATTTTCATATTTTTGGGATCCGGGAAATTCCCGAGGGTTGGAAAACAAATTGTTAAAAAAAATTAATTTTTTTAAAAAAAAATGCCCAGAACCCCTAGTTTGATTTCAAATATTTTAAAGTTTTTCCCCAAAAAATTATTTTAATTTCTCCCGCAATTCTAATATTGTCAATAAAATAAGCTTGTATTTCCTTTGAGTATATACTTTTTCAAAAAAATAAATTTAAAGAAAAAATGTGTTTCCCCATAATAAATCAAAATTTTGAAAAAACACAAGTAGCCTATTAGAGCCATTTTCATACATATACAGTATAATTTAAGGGGTTTAAAGGAAAAAATGAAAAGTTTTCACTTTCCACTGCAAAAATTTCCCTAAAAGTGAAATGTATAACATTGAGAAATTTGGACTTAATATAGTTACGGCACCCAGAATCATTTTTAAAGGGAAGACAAAGTCATATATGAAATGGTGTACAACTTTTTTTTGTTTTAACCGCAAATCGATTTAAGGGTTTAAAAATTTAAAAATAAGAAACCCTTTTGGGACAGATGGATACTTCATCGCTATCCCCTGTCACCCCGGTCTGAGGTCTTGGGAAATTTCCCCCCTGAGAATTCTCCCGCCACCCGGTAGGTCAGTAAACAACTTCCCTTTGGGGGAAAATTAAACCCCTTAGTTTGGATTTTTAACCCACTTTTTAACCACGCCTTGTAGTAAAGAAAACAGATTTTATCCAAATTTTTAACACAGTATATTTCAAATTGGGGCCAATTTTTAAAAGTTTAAAAATGAAAAGATTTTTATAACTTTTGTAATGCTATAGGGAAAACAAAAAAAACCCACCGTTCCAACCAAAATATAAACAGAAAATTTTAATGAAAATATAATTTGGTGGGAATGCATGTTTCTTTTTAAATATGGCTATTGAAAAATAAAAAAAGGGGGAAAAAAAAAGTAATCTATAGTCAACAGAATACTTTTTCTGCAGCTCCAAGAATAATTTTTTTTTTCTTTTTAAAACCCCTTTGACTTGGAAAGATGAGTCACTTCACACAGTTCTTTTTTAAAATTTAAAGAGCTTCGTCACTAGAAAGCATTTGGCCCTTTGATGAGAGACTGATTTTTTCTTTAAATACAACACCTTTGTCTTTTCCTAAACAAAAGGCAAGATTCTAATGACTAAAAGAAATTATTTGTAGTTTAGTTTGGGCACTATTTCACACTACTGCCAAAGTTCCTGTGCTGAAAATTTGGGGAAAGAGAACCCGGGTTTGAACTGCTTTTAAATTCACCCATATCATTTGTCAATATTTTCAACTTCAGAAGTAAATAATAAAGAAAAGGGAGAACATGACCTATGCACAGCCAGTTTTACAAGAACATTACATCTTTTCCCAGTTTAACATTTTATATGGTGACCACTTGCCAACACAAAACCTGACCCCTCTGTTTTACTTTTTTGGTAATTTTTAATTTTTTATATAACTATGAAACAATTTTTTGTTGTTGTTTTGTTTTCCCTTGGTATCAAAAGGGGGGGGTATTTCCCAAATGTACTACTTAAGCCTTTACAAAAAATTACCATGTCTTAACAAAGCTACCCAAAATGCAAAAAAAGCTTTTTGTGGGAAACCCAAAAAGGACAGCAAACAGCCTCCTTTAAACTGGGGACCCAAAACAAAAATCTGTATGACAGGGTGGTATTTGAATTTGGGTTCCCGCTTTTTCAAGCCCGACCATTTTTTTTTAGTTAATGCAACTGGGAAAAAAAGATCAAATAAAATGGTCTGAAAAAAAGAAAAAATTATTCTTTAACCTAATTTGTACAGGGTTGTGATAGGGTTTAAAAACTTTTTGTTTTATGGGCATATAAGTATCAGTCTGTAAGTTTTAATTTATTCCTGGATTATCTAAATGTGCACTTAAAAAAAAAAATACAATTTCTTTTTAAAAATTTTGGGCAAAATTTGGGAAAGAAAAAAAGGTTTTTTTTGATTTATTAAAACCCCTTTAAAACAAAAAATCCTTTTTTTTCTTTTAAGGGTTTTTTTCTAAAATAAATGAAAAATGATGAACTCTCAAAAACTGGAAAGATGCTTTTCCCCCCTTTATAATTTTTTCAAGTTTTTTCCTTTTTTTCCCAGAAAACAACTATATTTTTTTGTAAAGTCACCCCACCCATTTTCACCACACCAGGAGAATGTGCACTTTGCAGAAAATTGTTTTTTAAGTGAGATAGGATATAGTCCCTGTGAGTGCAGTCTGTCTATGAGTGTCATTTGTATGTGGAAAAGATAAAGTTTCGAAATATTGTTTAAAAATTGTTCCCCAAGAAAAAATCAAAAAGATTTAAAATCTTTTCTTAGAGACCACATTGTAATTTTTTTCTTTTTTAAAAAAACCGAGGATAGCATTTAAACCCGTGAATTTCTAACGAAAAGTTTTTTTACTTAAAAAATTGCTGTATGTTGGCAAACCCAACTTACCTGCTATATTACAACAGGAGAATCCCCATATTTAAAAAAATTTAAAAAATTCCCAATTTTCAATTTCCATACTCCCCATTTAAGTTCTAACTGTACCTGGTTTTTAAAAACCCCAGCTAGGTTTTTTCTTAACTTTTTTAAAGGGACATCATTTTGTACCTAAGCCAAAAAAAATGCTGGACCGGGGGAGAAGGTATACTATAAAGGGAATATCAGGGGCCGCCACCCAAATAGGTGGAAGTCCCGCTTTTTGGGTTCCTAAAAGGGCCCCTGGTGAAAACATGCACCCCCCGCAGGGCTGGTGGTACAAAAAAGAATCAAAACCACAAGTCTGGGAAAAATTTTGGGGCTGCATCTCACAGGGTGAATAAAATCACCTTTGGGGGGCTAGGGGAAACCTGTTTATACAAAATTCCCCTAATTGGGGAGGGGAAATTTTCCAAATTTCCTATTACCCCTGCAAATAAGTCCCCCAAAGGGGAAAAAAAACCCTAGCCCGGCCCCCTTTTGAGGCCTTTTCAATCCCCAACCTTCTGGGTTTTTAAAAAAGACAAAAAAATGTAATTTTCTTTTATTTTCAAACCACAGTAATTTTTCGCAGACAGGTAAAAGAATATATAATATTTTCTATCTTTTGCCCTACATTTATTTTAGTCCCTTTTCCCCCAAGATTTGTAATTCCTTTCAAATGGCAGTCCCCTCTTTCTTGAGCATGTTCTTGTAAAAAGCACCCAATTTTTGAAAACCTTTCCCCCCCTGCCTGATTTAAAATTTTTCTAAATTTAACCACTCTTCAGCATGGCTGAAAAGCCTTTTTCCTCCACATTCGCCTCCCCTCACGCATTTTTATTCTGGCCACATCACCAAACCAAACTGACTAATCACACCAAAGCCAAACCCAATAGGA
Organism: Polypterus senegalus; assembly: GCF_016835505.1. NCBI lineage: Eukaryota > Metazoa > Chordata > Cladistia > Polypteriformes > Polypteridae > Polypterus > Polypterus senegalus. The sequence goes on along the minus strand of NW_024380800.1, from coordinate 3,026 downwards.
AGGGACTGGACCCCGTAAAACCAAAAAGGGGGGTTCCCCCCTCCCGGATTGAGCGGGAAAACAACCAGTTTGGGGATGTCAAAAAAATGGGGGATGGACAAAATTTGGGGGCAATACCTGGCCGGACACGTTTTGATGTTTTTGAAATTGGTTAGGATGCCTAAAGAATGAAAGCCTTGCAGAGGGATGGCGGGGGGGCATTTCACCCCCCACTTTAACAGGTTTTACCTATATAGAGTCCCATTTGGGGGAAAACCAAGGGGGCTGTTAGGGGGCCCCCTGTAGAGGCCCCTTTGGGGGATAAAAAGGGGGTGCCGTGAGGGGGGCCCCCTTTTTTATGTTCCAGAAGTGCTTACAACTTGGCCCTTGGGGAAATACATTTCAGAAATAACTCCCCATTTCAAAGGGGGGTTAAAAAAAAATCAAAAGGTATCACCAAAACTATTTTTTTCAAATGTAGATATAAAATTTTTTTTACTTTAAGTTTTAAAATTATTCACCCAAAGGCCTTTGAGGGATACACATTTGGAGCCTAGAATTTTTTTCACCCACAAAATCCCCAAATTCCTTTAATTTCTTTTAAATAGCTCCTTTTTTTCCCAAGGACCGAAAAATTTTTGAAAACCTCCTGTTGCCCTTCTTTTGAACCCACACAAAACGTTTTTCCTTTTTAACATTTTCCAACACGAAAACGATGCAAAACACCCTTTCCCCAGCTACAGTTTCCCCATTTTAAAAAAGCTCCACTCCCCTCATGCTCACCCACCCGCATGGTGATGACTGAAAACTTTATTATGCCGACAACGGAACCCGCATCCCCTACCGGGGTTTTGGGGCCCCCCGGTGTTTTTTTTAAAATGGGGGAGTTATTTCTCCCACCCTGACTGGTCTGCAGTAAAAGAACTGGTTCCTTGTCCAGGCGAGCTGGAGCTGGGAGAAAGGAAGGCAAGTCACAGAGGAGAGTAGTCCGGGCTAAAAAAGGGCAGTGAGAGATAAAAAAAGGGAAAAAAAACTGTTTATTGTGTACAAGGTATTTTTAAAAAAAAACAACCATTTATTTAATTTGGGATATATTATGTTTTTTTTTGGGGTTTGGGGTCACTGGCCCCCCCTGGGCCCTTTTCCCAAAGATAGACTTTGGTTATATGCAGTATTTTAAATATTGTTTTTAAAATTTATATCATACAGTTCCCCAACCCAAGTTTGGATCCACGGGCCCTTTTTTAAGGGTTAAAGAAAAAGGAAAAAAAACAAAGGGGAAACAAACCAAAAATGTTTTTTATGAAAATGTTAATTTTAAATTAGATTTATTTGATAAACTGAAAACAAGTAAAAAAAAGTCATTGACTTTTATAAATTTTGGGCATCCTTTTAGTTTTTTGGGTAAAATTTATTGGTCATTATTTCGTTTTTGGTGAAAAAGGGAAATTTTCAAGGTTTTAGATGATGACAATTCCAGTGCAAATAAATTCTTTTGACTCTTCAAAATTGTACCACTACAACAAATGACCAGGATCTGAAAATTATACTAACTGACTTCTACAAAGCAGGGAAGGTTATAAAAAAATCAATTCGGCTAGCTTTCCCAAACCAATAAAAATGTGAGAACTGAGGGTGAAGACAAGATCAAAGGCTTAAAACTGAAGAATCAATTGTATACTTCAGGAAGGAAAAATCACACCAAACCATATGACCTACAGGCAGGTTTAGACTAAAAAGGAGGGTGGTGAAATGTTCTTTATAAAAGCTTTTTCCAAAAATATCCTTTTTAAAGCCCAAGATGAAAACCTTAATCTGATGTCACAAAAAAGTCTTAAGTATGAAAACATTCACAAGTTTTTTGGAACAAATATGGACATATAAAGTTAAAAAAAACCTCTTAGCCCCACAAAGGCTTGTTAAGAGAACTTTGAAAGGGACATTTGGAAGAAAATCCTTGCCAACTGCTAGAGGGAAATGGATCTATTATGCTTTGGGTTTGTAGAAAGCAAGGACAACAAACATTAGGGATACAGGAAGAATGGATTTACAAATATTAAAAAAAAAAGGAAAGACATGCCAGAACTTGAACTAAAAGGACGGCTTCTAAACAAGCATGATCCAAATCACTTCAAACCCAGATGAAGCATCTAAAAGATAAAAGATTTTGAATGGCTATGCAGTTTCCGGACTTAACACCACTGAAACTGTAATGATCTTAAATTTGCTAAAATGCAAGAAAGCTAAAGAAAATCTCACAGCTGGAAGAACCTGAAGGGAAAAATGGAGAAATTTAAACAAGAATCCAAGACTATAATGGTAAAACAAACCTAACTGTGTTTTGCAAAGAGGTATACTAATCACTGACTATTTCCAACTTTGTCAATGCATATTTTCTAAAAATCAATTGTTTAGTTTGTTATATTACGTTTTTCAAATTCAACAAAACAATTTGTTTGAGAAAATTTCATTTGAAAACAAGTATGTTCATGCTGATTTATTTATTTATTTTTTTTGTCTTTTGCAGTTTTTTTATAAACTTTATAAGAAGACATGGAAAATTTCTTTTTTATATATATTATAAAAAAAACTTGATTCTCCCAACCCCTTTATTTGAAAATTCAATTATTTCAGTCACATTTAATTCAGCAGCTCTGCCGATCTTCTCCCTGAAATTGACCAAGCTAGTATTCCATTGTCCCAGAACTTCTTAAAAGAGAAATCTCATCACTAAACTGTTTCGATCTTGCAACTAAAATAAAAATGAATCTCGCCATTCAAAAAAGGAAATAAGGTAAACAGGAAAAAAGCAAATTTTGACTTAATTTAAAAATAATTATTTTTTACAAATTTTAACCAACCAATATTTCTGAAGTAACATGTAAGGATATGTGATTATCATTTACTTAACAACAGTTATATTAAAGGTGAGAATGATTTCCTTTACCAGTTCTTTTAGTTTGCACAAATCAATGTGCCTTGTTTGGAAAATTCTTAACTTAAGCTTTTGTAAGGCAGGGGTTTTTAAATGGTAAATTCTTTGAAAT
>NW_024380799.1:0-10000 GCF_016835505.1 Polypterus senegalus | reverse complement strand
AAATCCCGGCCTGTTTGAGAGCAGGGTGTAACAACAGAGGCCATATTAGCGCCCGATGTTGTTCTAGAGTCCACTAACTGCTGGTCAAATGCTGTACATTCCATCTTAGTACAGGCAGGAACATCTCATTTGACAGCCGCGGGTAGTGAAGTGTCAAAAATCACCGGGAAAACAATCCAGTAAGTGAGGGAAAAAGCACAGACATGTAAAAAAAAGCTCCGATCCTATCACCACTAACCTCTTTTTTTCTATCGGAGGAGAAACGGGGTCACCCGAGATGCAGTATTATTCTACAAACTGTAGCAACAGAAAAAGGGGATTAAGAATGGCAGAAAGAGGGGTGAAAAGATCCAAAAAGGATCCCTCCATTAAATAAATTTTTTTCACCCAAAAGCTTCCTTTCCAGGTATTGCAAAGGGGGGCCATGGTTTGGCCCTCTTCCAGAAGCCAAGATGGACGGTGCAAGAATCCTGTCTCCCCGGTTTTTCTAACTTTTCTGATCAGTCCTGTAAGAGGTGTACATTTGCCAAAGATTTAATGTAGGAAAAGGCTTGAGTTAATTCCGGGTGTAACCCAAATGCTGGGGGGCCCTTTTAACATCTGCAGATGATTTTTTTTTTAAACCCCCCCCTCATTTTATAAATATTGCTTATAATCATCTATGTGTTCCCGCTGGTGGGGGCCCTTTCCCAAAATGGCCGCGATGCCAAGTCAGTGGCCAAATGCTAGTTAAAAAAAAAAAACATCCCAATTTGGGGTTTGTCAGAAATTGCAACTAAAATCCTCTGTTACAAGGGGGCTGTCTCGTGGCTGAGATTGATGTCCACCCAGCCAAGTACCATCAACAGAGTGAAGGGATGGTGGGCATGAACCACCTTCAAAATTTAAATTGGGAAACATCTTTGCAAAAAGGCCTATCTTGGCCCGATGCACCCTTTTGGGCCCTTTACTGACCTGCAGGGGAAAGGGCTCATGAAAAAAAACTCTCACCATTGGGGATTTTACTGGGCCCCTATTCAATGTGCTTTTTGAATGTAAAATTAATCTCCACATAGTCGACAGTGATCTTTCATCTTTTTTTTCAGGTCGATGCCTACAGAAGAGAACGAAAAATGGGGAAACGCGGGAAAATACCTCTTTACTGACATGTAAATTTTTATACCAATTGGAACCTGGGTACTGTTAAAAACCCGAGGGAAAAATTATCAACCCCGCTGGTGGGGGGCCATTTTACCATTTCCCCCCTTTAAAGATCCTTTCCCTTTTTGAACTGAATCATTGTGTTGCTGTTGTTTGGTTTAGTGTTGGAGATTGCGGGATCATTCCTTTTTCTTAGAGGATAATTCTGTATAATTAGACAGGTAAAGTTCATTCTATTAAATACAGGTATATTCCTATCCCCTTCTTTTACCCCGTAATTTAACCTTAAGGGACAATTAGGGGTTTTTTGTGTGTGTTGGCATTTTAAACGTTAAAAAGGGTGTTTTTGTTTTTTGTTGATGTAATGACACAGTTTGAGTTGTTTAATTGTGTGCAGAGTTGTTGAGGCTGAAAACGTGCCACTGCAGGCATATTGTGTTGACCGCCCCAGAGACGAGTCCTTTTTTCAGCAAAAGAGACTGAGCTTCATGTTTATTGGGTTGGTGAAGTCAACTTCGAGCTGAACTAAGGAAAGACCCGCATCCTCCAGAGTGGGCATAATATCATGAGAACGTGGTGCTTGATTCTCAAATGTTGTGTCTGTGCACACCCACAATTCATGGCTTCTTCAAAAACCATCTTGTTGATCCAATCAGTCGGTTAGCACCCCCAATATGGACGTTTATATTTTTCAAGGTGGGGTTTTTAAAATCATCCTTCATCTCAACTGGCAATGATGTAACTTTGACTGGCGCAATCTGTCCAGGTTCAAATGTGGTGCCAGGGGGCAGTCATTGGTCATGTGAGACATCAGCATACATTTTTAATAGCGGTGAGGGGGTCACTGTGAGGTTTTTCCCCCTAAAAGCCCGGGGCTTTACACGCTGAGCCGACGAGAAGTTTCGACCCCCCGATTTCAAACTCCAATTGTGCCCGAATTCTGGTCAAAGATTAAGGGGGTCATTGTTTTCCCCCGTACAGTTTGAACTTGGGGGCGAGTTTTGCCTTTGGGGCTCGCCCCTGTTGTCCCTCAGATAAATTGCAGGGGGCCCAGAATCACTGGCATTCGTGGGTTTTTTGGGTGCTGCAGGGAAAAACCACCCTTTCCTCCAGACCCCTCGCCCATGCCCAGTGGAAAACCCATTTGTACCCCTGCCTGCTTGGTTTGCCCCTGGTTCAATGGTAAAAAGGTTCTTGGCGGGGTTTACAGAAGTTGCATTTTTCCATAGTCAGTGCTCCTCCCCCATCCACGTGGACTGACACAATATTTACCGTGGACGATCTGATGGGCCCGAAAACTGATTTGTTTGTATTAGGGAGCCACCAGGTTTGCTTTGAGGGGGATTAACACCATCATGAAGGGGTTTTTCCAACCGATCGACCAAAGTGTCATGTCAGTGGGCCCTGCTGATCGCGGTCCACACTGCCATGGGCCAGGGTGAATCTCTCTCTAAAAACCGCCCGGGGGTTTCATTTGTATACCATATTTGTCTCAATGCTCCATACCACAGGGGTGGATTTTTCAACCAGTAAAAAAAACTGTCAAATGGCTCCTTTATCCTGGGCGATAGCGTCAAAATGCTTTTTTGTAGGTTTAAAAGTGTCCTCCCAAAGCTTTTCAATACCGGCCCTTGGTCTGCTCCGCTGCTCAAAGATTGTTGTGCTTGTAGACCGCCTGCCCTCGGCCCATGATATTTTGAGCGATTAAGCTGATAGCAATGGCATGCTTAAATTTGACCTGAAAAAATCCCAATCTGCACCGAGGTCGCCCCTCTTTTCATTGAGTAGAGTCACCAAAACGAAAAAAAAAAATGTTTGGTTTTTATTTCACACTTTGTCTGTCGGGTCTTGTGACAAAAAGAGACCCATCAGCAGATGATCCTAACTCTTTCGGGGACAATCAACAGCGTTAAACCTAAAAAAAAAAATACCAACTGTGCTGAACTGAACAACCCCACCCTACCAGATCACCACCGCCATTTGGGAAATTTTGTATGTGTTTCGATTCAAAGGCAAGTCCACAATCTCAAATTCCGTTTAGCGTAAAAGGGCATGAAAAACCCCCACAGTGCGAAAAGTCAAAGTTACTGACCTTGTGCAGGTCCATGCTGATATATTACTGTTTAATTTAAGATGACAACGAAGAACACTTTTGGGGGAGAAATTAGTGAGTCATTTAAAAGAGGCAGGACTTGATAACATGTTTTTCAAAATTTTTTCGCTTTGAAATTTTATAAAGTTTAAGGAGGGGAGGGGGAGGGTGTGCCTGAGTTAGAAACCTGGGTTCACTTCCCTCCCCCCGCATGGATTTGCATGTTTCCCGTGTCTGTGTGGGTTTCCTTCCAGTCCAAAGGGATGCAGGTTAGGTGCATTGGGAACTAAATTTAGCTTGGTTTTTTGGGATATGTTTGGTTTGGGGGCCCTGCGGGTGGGCGCCTGGGAAGCCGCCGGCCTGTGTTGCCGGGGTAAGTTCAGCAGACACCCGTGACCCAGTTGGGGTATAGCGGGGTTGGAAAGGAGGATGGAAGTTTTGGGTATTGATATAAATTTAAGTTCATATTACATTTGAAATTTTGATATAACAAAAAGAAATATCAAATTTTAAAAACATGATATCAAATTTTCCCTCCATTTACAACCCTAACTATTGGGGGGCTTTTGGGGCTTTTCCCAACCAGGGGAAACAGGAAAATCCCCGGCAGGAGCAACACAAAACACACCAAGCAAAAAAAAGGGACAAATTTAGGATCGTAATAAAAAAACCCATGTCTTTGACTGGGGAAAACCGGGTACCCGGGAAAAAACCCACGCAGATTCAGGGAACAAACGCCCCAATCACCGAAATCGGGTAGTAGCGCACCGACAAATGGATTAAATTTAAAGTTCGCTATGTAAGCATTTTAAACGTCTTTTGAAATTGTTTTAAAACGGATATTAAAAAAAGGGAAAAAAAGACACCTTTTTTGGCTAACAAAATAAAGGTGTCATTTTCTTGGCTTTTTTTCATTCTAATCTAACACGGTACAAACAACCCGTTTAAAAATGATATCAAATTTTAACAACTCGATATCAATTTTAAAAGCAAAAATTCGAATGGAAAACGGGTTAAATTTAAAACGCTGCCATAAAAAGGGGGCGTTATCCTTTCAGGGGGCGTGGTGTTGTGGGCGTCTTGGGGACGTTGTGGGCGTCTCGGGGGTTCAGTTAAAGACGGTAAATATATCCGCGTGCGCGTTCCCACTGTTTGCTTTTATGAGACCCCCGTGCTCAAACTTTTTCCCGCCACAAGATCAAACAAAGGTTGGTGGGGAAAAATCGAATTGGGATCCCTGCGGGTGTAAATCCGGCAGGAGGAAGATCGCGACATGTTGAGCGGCTTTTTTTGAGGAGGTGCCACGGCCCCTGGTTCAAAGTAGTTTTGCGTAGACTGGAGTAAAAAGGGGGTTAATATCATTTTCAATTTAGCCAATCATATTAAATTTGGGACGCGTCACGACCCAAGAAAATTTAAACGTGCGGTCAATCCCGTTTTATTCAACAAATGCCAATCGGTGTTATTTGCCATTCATTGGCTCTTTAGAATTTTTATGGATACGTGAAAGAAAAGGGGGGGAATTTCTAAAGGTGGACGTGTAAGATAAAGTGACTGTAAGGCGGGGTATATTCAAAAAAACCCGGCGAAAAAGTTTATGTCAATATCTTAAATATAACACTTTGTCGAGTGCAAAAGCCGCAGTGTATTTTTACCCAGTCATTTATGAAGTAGCGGTTCTGAAAAATATTGATAATAAAAAATTTTCATATGAGATATTTATCTTGAACAACGTCTGAAGAAAAAATTTTAAAAGAACATAAAAAACAAATTTGTGTCCACCTAATTTTAATGGATTGACGCATTAATGTGGGCTGTATTTGATTGTCATGGGTTAAAACAAATGTTTGACTGTTGTTGTTTTGAATGTCCAAATGAAAAACCGCTAATTTTAAAAGGTCACCAAAGACGGGTATAAAAAGATTTAATTTTAAACGTTTAATAAAAAACCCTCAGAGTTCTAATATTCCAAGTCCCCCCATGCCTGCAGATCATCAGTTCTTTTTTTCTGATGTCTGTCGATATTTCCCCTCTTCATGTCTGTCCTCAAAATACCATAGCTCTATGAGTTTCTTGCCGTGGATCTCATAATCGTTTGGTTTTTGCTGTATTTGATTAAGAATATTTTAAATCACATACTTTCCCTCCCTTCAGATATCAGGGGAAAATTTAAACGTTAAAAAACTGGCAATAAATTTGGGCTTTAAAGAATCCATTGGCTGTATCTATGTTATCAGTGTTAAATATAAAAAACACAGTTATCATAGTACTAATAGTCACCTTTCAATTATTAATTTTACAAAGAAGTTTACTATGTTAAACGATCTGTAAAAAGCAAATATTATGCCTTCAAAAGAGTAAAAATTTTTAATTTTTGTGACTGTGCACCTGTTAATCAGGGTATTCAATTATTTGACTTAATTTGGGACCTTTATTATTTTTTGGATTTTAAATAATTTTAAGATCATCAAATATATGTTTATTATAATACATATTACATATGCAACAGTTACATTTAGAGACTGAGACTTGACAGATGTTAGTTGATATCTCATTGAGCCTCCATCTGACTCCATCAGGTCCCAATGGTGTGTTGAACCCTCAGCCTGTCTTAGTGTCTCTGAGACTGGAGGAGGCCAGGGGTCCAACTGTACAGCAGGCACTGATGGGCATCAGCATCACGATTGGTAACAAGATAGAGATGAAGATATTTGAGCTGGACATCATCCATATGAGTATCCAAGCAAATTGCATATTAAGAGCCCACCGAGTTTGATACTCCAGTATGGCTCTGACATAACAACCGTACAGTTGTAAACGACTCCACTTTACTGTCTTGTTAGCACACACTACACTGAGTCTGTCAAGTCATAGCCATTAAATAATTCAATCTGAACAGCTGGGAATTTATTTTGACAATGATATTTCTGGTAACGCATTTATTTTCTTCTTTATCATATATATATGGAAGAGAAGGTCTGTGATACGGTTTGCATATATGCAGCTGGAGATCCACAAAGGGAGAAAATGAATCGCTGATCATTAAGTAGTTTTTATTCCTGAGCTTTCAACCTCTGCTGGGGTCTTCATTAGAGTATAATGCTTAGAATTACAAGAATCATAGGCAATATATAGCAATATACACTCACCTAAAGGATTATTAGGACCACCATACTAATACGGTGTTTGATCCCCTTCGCCTTCAGAACTGCCTTAATTTACGTGGCATTGATTCAACAAGGTGTTGAAAGCATTCTTTAGAAATGTTGGCCCATATTGATAGGATAGCATCTTGCAGTTGATGGAGATATGTGGGATGCACATCCTGGGCACGAAGCTCCTGCTCCACCGTATCCCAAAGATGCTCTATTGGGTTGAGATCTGGTGACTGTGGGGCCATTTTAGTACAGTGAACTCATTGTCATGTTCAAGAAACCAATTTGAAATGATTCGAGCTTTTGACATGGTGCATTATCCTGTTGGAAGTAGCCATCAGAGGATGGGTACATGGTGGTCATGAAGGATGGACATGGTCAGAAACAATGCTCAGGTAGCCTGTGGCATTTAAACGATGCCCAATTGACACTAAGGGCCTAAAGTGTGCCAAGAAAACATCCCCACACTATTACACCACCACCACCAGCCTGCACACTGGTAACAAGGCATGATGGATCCATGTTCTCATTCTGTTTACGCCTAAATTCTGACTCTACCATTTGAATGTCTCAACAGAAATCGAGACTCATCAGACTTTTGGTGAGCTCATGCAAATTGTAGCCTCTTTTTCCTATTTGTAGTGGAGATGAGTGGTACCCGGTGGGGTCTTCTGCTGTTGTAGTCCATCCGCCTCAAGGTTGTGCGTGTTATGGCTTCACAAATGCTTTGCTGCATACCTCGGTTGTAACGAGTGGTTATTTCAGTCAAAGTTGCTCTTCTATCATCTTGAATCAGTCGGCCCATTCTCCTCTGACCTCTAGCATCAACAAGGCATTTTCGCCCACAGGACTGCCGCTGATACTGGGTGTTTTCCTTTCACACCATTCTTTGTAAACCCTAGAAATGGTTGTGTGAAAATCCCAGTAACTGAGCAGATTGTGAAATTCTCAGACCGCCCGTCTGGCACCAACAACCATGCCACGCTCAAAATTGCTTAAATCACCTTTCTTTCCCATTCTGACATTCAGATTGGAGTTCAGGAGATTGTCTTGACCAGGACCACACCCTAAATGCATTGACGCAACTGCCATATGATTGGTTGATTAGATAATTGCATTAATTAGAAATTGAACAGGTGTTCCTAATAATCCTTTAGGTGAGTGTATAGCAACAGTTACATGGAGGGGTTTGGCCTGTCAGTGTAGACGAGTGGAGGGGGTATTGGGTGTAAAGTTTTGTTTATTATGAATATGTTCTTCTTAAGTTTGCATATGCTGGATTTATGTCCAAGTGTCTGTTGATGGGGTTCTCATTTTAATACCAGGATTCGGCCAGCTCTCTGGCACTTTTAGTACTGGCCTTAAATCTTACTTGTACATTGTCCCCGTTAAATGTATGTCTTGTTGAGAGATATATATATATATATATATATACACACACACACACACACACACACACACATACACAGACACACACTTAATGTCAAGACCTTCATATAACGAGATTCTAGCTGTGAATTTTTGTTTTAGAATACTGAGCTTCACAGGTTTTGACTCTCCATTTATCAGGAGTATTCAATCCTTTTCCTTAATTTTGTTCCTATATATACACACACAAGCTGCATTTTCAGTTAAAGACAATGCAAGTTTTATTGAAAATGTGACTCTAAATAAGGATCAGCAAGAGCCGTATTGTTGTAGACTCTGTTTGTAAGTGAACAGCAAAGTCTTGATCAGGATGCTCAGTTTCCAACCTGTAGGATTACCGGCGCAGTCCAGTAAAGTGCCATTTGTAGACAGTGTTGATACAGAGGAGGCTCTGCTCAAATCTAACAGTTCTAGTTGTGTTAATACACGAGGTGATTGGTCAGCACAAATTAAAACACTCATTATTGTCACTACCAAAAACAAAATGTTATTAATAATTATTCAGTATAAATTGTACAACCATTTCAAGACATATTTACAATTAACAATAATGATGGGTCAGTTGAACTGAAAGAAAAATTAATCTTCTTTGTGCATTCTAACAAACAGACTGATCAGGGAATATACTGAAGCACGCCCACTTCTATATATTATATATAAATAATATGGGATTGGGACAGACATGTTTGCTTGTAATGTTCAAAAAAGTAATAAAACTGTACAATGCAGTTATAAAAATTAAAGAAAAAATGCAGATGGCATGAATTGGAAAACAGATTGTGACGATGTAGGTTCTGGCTCCACACCCCATTGCTATTGAAGCACTCGAACCTCACACCGCCCATAATGAAACCGAGTGAGCTAGTCAATGGAGGCAAATTACTGAGCAAGGGAAGGTAGAAAGTGCAAAAGTGCTTTTATTTAAAACAGTCAACAAAAACAGTGTTCAAATAAATAGTGCAGTTTCAATGTTCATTAAATAAATAATCCATAAAAAGAACGTGGGAGTAAAACCAATAAATAGAAAAAAAACAATCCTTAAAACCAGAGGTTAAAATCTTCTCTTGGAAGCAGTCTTAAAACAACAAACAAATCCGGTGCATCATCTATTAGCTTTTGTTACGCCTCACCTGCTTATCCCGCTTTGGGCCAAGCAGCAGGCAAGACGCTCCTGCAGCTGCCCTCCTGAAACACACGCATGAGACTGGAGACCTCCCAACCCTGGCTCCGTATGGCACTCATCCCAGCCTCTGAGAACTTGGTTTCCAACCAACGGCCAGGTCGCCCACGTTGGGGATTCCAGCACCAAGTCTCCCGACTTCCGCTGCCTTTCCATGGCCTCTCTGCGGCCAATCGCCTTCCCTGGTCACTCCCGCTATCTGATCGCTCAGCGGGAGCGACATCAACACAAACGCCTGGGTGTCGGCCTAACACCCAGCTTCCACGCAGCTGTCCACGAGGGCCCATCGCTGCCACCACACTCACGCACCGCCTGCTTCTCTGATAACTTCAACCCCACAGCACAACTGAAAATGATCAATTTAATAAAAAGTGGAGAACTCAAATCAAATCCACATTGCAGTGCCACTGACAACAATGGGAATATTTGTGTTTTGGAAGTTTGGAGATGAGTCCTTATCTGAGTAGCAATGAACTTGTACCGTTTGTGAAAGAAAATAAAATACATTAGCTGTAAGGATTATAAGTTGTTACTTCACAATACCAAGGACTGTATTTTTTGTATTAATCATTTTGCAGAGAGCTATATGATTCGTTATTTCTATATCATCTGTTCTTCATTTAGGTAATAAAAGAATTAGGCTTGTGCACAGAATTAGGGTCTAACTTGCATTATTTTATGAGAAAATGCTGACCTCTTGATACTAACAGAACACCCTGTGATATTATAAATCAATGTGACAGTTTCTGAATTCTTAAAACTATTTGAGCATATTTCTTAAAACTATGAGTGCCCTGATAACCTCTTTATCTGAAAGAAGCAATGTACACATTCCAATTCAGGCAGTCGTAAGCTATTATAATTTATGTATAACTTCAAAATGAAGTGCCATGTGTTTGTTTTTTTGTTTTGTTTTATTAATACACTAACTAGGTATATAGAGGGAGATCCCACGTTAGGCAGCAGGATGTCTGATCTGACTAGTCAGTGGCACTGAGCTCTTAC
>NW_024380798.1:0-5244 GCF_016835505.1 Polypterus senegalus | reverse complement strand
CAAGTGGTTTCCACAACATAGAAGTTAAGACTCATTGAGTTTCACTCAACTTTAGATTTATTACCCAATACTATGATCAAAGGGGATTTCAAAAAGTGAGATTTGAGATGTTGAAGTGCACTTTGAAAAACAGTTGTGAAACCATCCAAACAGTTCTTAACCATAAGGGTACTGGGGTTTCATCATTTAGAACTGCCTTTACCAGAGTATTTTGACATTCCACAGAGTTAGAGTTGAAGGTAACCTGAATTCATCATTAACACTTTTCAAGACCTGAAAACAACTTTGTGTACACATGTGTGATACCTTGTTTTCCAACAGGAAACTGTTCAAAAAGTTCATTTCCTGTAAAAAACTATGTAGTAGATGTATTTCAAGTGGTTTCACAACATAGAAGTTAAGACTCATTGAGTTTCACTCAACTTTCTTAGATTTGGCCCAATGCTAGTCAAAGGATTTCAAAAAGTGAGTTTGAGATGTTGAAGTGCACTTTGAAAAACAGTTGTGAAACCATCCAAACAGTTCTTAACCATAAGGGTAATGGGGAGATTCATCATTTATAACTGCTTTTACCAGAGTATTTTGACTTTTCCACAGAGTTAGAGTTGAAGGTAACCTGAATTCATCATAACACTTTTCAAGACCTGAAAACAACTTTGTGTACACATGTGTGACGGCTTGTTTTCCAACAGAAACTGTTCAAAACAGTTCATTTCTGTAAAAACTATGTCGCAGATGTATTTCAAGTGGTTTCACAACATAGAAGTTAAGACTCATTGAGTTTCACTCAACTTCAGTTTTTGTCCATTGCAAGTTAATGGGGATTTCAAAAGTGAGTTTAAGATGTGAAGTGCACTATGAAAACAGTTGGGAAACCATCCAAACAGTTCTTAACCATAAGGGTACTGGGGATTTTATCATTTAGAACTGTTTTTACCATAGTATTTTGACTTTACACAGCGTTAGAGTTGAAGGTAACCTTATTTCACCATAACGCTTCAGGGCCTGAAATTAACTTTGTGTACACATTACGTGTGACGCCTTGTTTTCCACTAGGAAACTGTTCAAAACAGTTCATTTCTGTAAAAACTATGTCGCAGATGTGTTTCAAGTGTTTCAACTTTCACAACATAGAAGTTAAGACTCATTAAATTTAACTCAACTTCAGTTTTTGCCCAATGCAACTCAATAGGATTTTCAAAAGCTGAGTTTGAGATGTTGAATTGCACTTTGAAAACAGTGGGTAACCATCAAAACAATTTTAACCATAAGGGTACTGGGATTTCATCATTTAGAACTGCTTTTACCAGAGTATTTTGACTTTACACAGCGTTAGAGTTGAAGGTAACCTTATTTCACCATAACGCGTATCAAGGGCTGAAAATCAGTTTGTGTACACATGTGTGACGGCTTGTTTTCCACCAGGATACTGTTCAAAACAGTTTTGTTTCTGTAAAAACTATGTCACAGATGTGTTTCAAGTGGTTTCACAACATAGAAGTTAAGACTCATTGAGTTTCACTCAACTTCAGTTTTTGTCCATTGCAAGTTAATGGGGATTTCAAAAGGTGATTTTAAGATGTGAAGTGCACTTTGAAAAACAGTAGGGAAACCGTCCAAACAGTTCTTAACCATAAGGGTACTGAGGATTTCATCATTTAGAACTGCTTTTACCAGAGTACTTTGACTTTACACAGCGTTAGACTTGAAGGTAACCTTATTTCACCATAACGCTTCAGGGCCTGAAAATAACTTTGTTTACACATGTGTGACGCCTTGTTTTACACCAGGAAACTGTTCAAAACAGTTCATTTCTGTAAAAAACTATGTCGCTGATGTTTTTCAAGTGGTTTCACAACATAGAAGTTAAGACTCATTGAGTTTCACTCAACTTTAGATTTGGCCCAATGCAAGTCAAAGGGGATTTCAAAAAGTGAGATTGAGATGTTGAAGTGCACTTTGAAAAACAGTTGTGAAACCATCCAAACAGTTCTTAACCATAAGGGTACTGGGGGTTTCATCATTTAGAACTGCCTTTACCAGAGTATTTTGACATTCCACAGAGTTAGAGTTGAAGGTAACCTGAATTCATCATAACACTTTTCAAGACCTGAAAACAACTTTGTGTACACATGTGTGATACCTTGTTTTCCAACAGGAAACTGTTCAAAAAAGTTCATTTCTGTAAAACAACTATGTCGCAGATGTATTTCAAGTGGTTTCACAACATAGAAGTTAAGACTCATTGAGTTTCACTCAACTTTAGATTTGGCCCAATGCAAGTCAAAGGATTTCAAAAGTGAGTTTGAGATGTTGAAGTGCACTTTGAAAACAGTTGTGAAACCATCCAAACAGTTCTTAACCATAAGGGTACTGGGGGTTTCATCATTTAGAACTGCCTTTACCAGAGTATTTTGACTTTCAACAGAGTTAGAGTTGAAGGTAACCTGAATTCATCATAACACTTTTCAAGACCTGAAAACAACTTTTTGTACACATGTGTGATACCTTGTTTTCCAACAGGAAACTGTTCAAAACAGTTCATTTCTGTAAAAAACTATGTCCTAGATGTATTTCAAGTGGTTTCACAACATAGAAGTTAAGACTCATTGAGTTTCACTCACCTTCAGTTTTTGTCCATTGCAAGTTAATGGGGATTTCAAAAAGTGAGTTTAAGATGTGAAGTGCACTATGAAAAATAGTTGGGAAACCATCCAAACAGTTCTTAACCATAAGGGTACTGGGGATTTTATCATTTAGAACTGTTTTTACCATAGTTTTTTGACTTTACACAGCGTTACAGTTGAAGGTAGCCTTATTTCACCATAACGCGTTTCAGGGCTTGAAATTCACTTTGTGTACACATTTGTGACGCCTTGTTTTCCACCAGGAAACTGTTCAAAACAGTTCATTTCTGTAAAAACTATGTCGCAGATGTGTTTCAAGTGTTTCAACTTTCACAACATAGAAGTTAAGACTCATTAAATTTAACTCAACTTCAGTTTTTGCCCAATGCAACTCAATAGGATTTTCAAAAGCTGAGTTTGAGATGTTGAATTGCACTTTGAAAAACAGTGGGTAACCATCAAAACAATTCTTAACCATAAGGGTACTGGGGATTTCATCATTTAGAACTGCTTTTACCAGAGTATTTTGACTTTACACAGCGTTAGAGTTGAAGGTAACCTTATTTCACCATAACGCGTATCAAGGGCTGAAAATCAGTTTGTGTACACATGTGTGACGGCTTGTTTTCCACCAGGATACTGTTCAAAACAGTTTATTTCTGTAAAAAACTATGTCACAGATGTGTTTCAAGTGGTTTCACAACATAGAAGTTAAGACTCATTGAGTTTCACTCAACTTCAGTTTTGTCCATTGCAAGTTAATGGGGATTTCAAAAGGTGAGTTTAAGATGTGAAGTGCACTTTGAAAAACAGTAGGGAAACCATCCAAACAGTTCTTAACCATAAGGATACTGGGGATTTCATCATTTAGAACTGTTTTTACTCAGAGTACTTTGACTTTACTTAGTTAGAGTTGAAGGTGTAACCTTATTTCACCATATAACGCTTCAGGGCCTGAAAAATTACTTTGTTTACACATGTGTGACGGCTTGTTTTCCAACCAGGAAACTGTTCAAAATAGTTCATTTCTGTAAAAACTATGTCGTAGATGTTTTTCAAGTGGTTTCACAACATTAGAAGTTAAGACTCATTGAGTTTCACCTCAACGCTAGATTTGTCCCATTGCAAGTTAATGGGGATTTCAAAAAGTGAGTTTAAGATGTTGAAGCAGTAATCTGAAAACAGTTGTGAAACCATCCAAACAGTTCTAACCATAAGGGTACTGGGATTTATCATTTAGAACTGTTTTTACCTATTTTGACTTTACACAGCGTTTAGTGGGAGTTGAAGGTAACCTTATTTCACCATAACGCCGTTCTGTGGGCCTGAAACAACTTTTTGTACACATGTGTGACGCCTTTGTTTTCACACTAGGAAACTGTTCAAAACAGTTCATTTCTGTAAAAAACTATGTCGCAGATGTGTTTCAAGTGTTTCAACTTTCACAACATAGAAGTTAAGACTCATTAAATTTAATTCCAACTCAGTTTTTGCCCAATGCAACTCAATAGGATTTTCAAAAGCTGAGTTTGAGATGTTGAATTGCACTTGAAAACAGTTGGGAAACCATCCAAACAGTTCTTAACCGTAAGGGTACTGGGGGTTTCATCATTTAGAACTGCCTTTACCAGATTATTTTGACTTTCCACAGAGTTAGAGTTGAAGGTAACCTGACTTCATCATAACACTTTTCAAGACCTGAAAACAACTTTAGGTAATATCTGTGACGGTTTGTTTTCCACCAGGAAACTGTTCAAACAGTTCATTTCTGTAAAAAACTAGTGTCACAGATGTGTTTCAAGTGGTTTCACAACTTAGAAGTTAAGACTCATTGAGTTTCACTCAACTTCAGTTTTTGTCCATTGCAAGTTAATGGGAATTTCAAAAAGTGAGTTTAAGATGTGAAGTGCACTTTGAAAAACAGTTGGGAAACCATCCAAACAGTTCTAACCATAAGGGTACTGGGGATTTAATCATTTAGAACTGTTTTACGATAGTATTTTGACTTTAAACAGCGCTAGAGTTGAAGGTAACCTTATTTCACCATAACGCTTTGGGCCTGAAATTCACTTTGTGTACACATGTGTGACGCCTTGTTTTCCACCCAGGAAACTGTTCAAAACAGTTCATTTCTGTAAAAATATGTCGAGATGTAG
This sequence comes from Polypterus senegalus, assembly GCF_016835505.1. Lineage (NCBI taxonomy): Eukaryota > Metazoa > Chordata > Cladistia > Polypteriformes > Polypteridae > Polypterus > Polypterus senegalus. The sequence continues at coordinate 461 of NW_024380798.1, read as the reverse complement.
TCTCTAAGTGGTTTCTACAACATAGAAGTTAAGACTCATTAAATTTAACTCAACTTCAGTTGTTGCACAATGCAACTCAATAGGAATTTCAAAAGATGGGTTTGAGATGTTGAATTGCACTTTGAAAAACAGTTGGGAAACCATCGATACAGTTCTTAACCATAAGGGTACTGGGGATTTCATCATTTAGAACTGCTTTTACCAGAGTATTTTGACTTTCCACAGAGTTAGAGTTGAAGGTAACCTGAATTCACCATAACGCGTTTCAAGGGCTGACAATCACTTTGTGTACACATGTGTGACGGCTTGTTTTCCACCAGGATACTGTTCAAAACAGTTTATTTCTGTAAAAAACTATGTCACAGATGTGTTTCAAGTGGTTTCACAACATAGAAGTTAGACTCATTGAGTTTCACTCAACTTCAGTGTCCTTTGGGTTTTAAAAGGGTTTTAAAAAGGTG
>NW_024380797.1:0-35347 GCF_016835505.1 Polypterus senegalus | reverse complement strand
TTTTTTTTAAAAAATTTATTTTGGGGGGAATTTTTTGTTCTTGTTTTTTTTGGGTTTAAAAGGGCGGGGGACGCATCAAATCGTAGAGAGAATAAGACTCTAGGATTACTACCGTTGTTGCAAAAGCGTGAGTGGAGGGCGGGACTTGGCAAAAAGTCTTGTCTCACAGGACCTGAAATTATCTCTTGCAAGAGATTAAATTATCTCCGAGAAAGTCTCATCCCAGGATTTCCTTTTATAATAGAGAGATAAGACATTTTTCACTTCCAGTTCTGGTTTATGTCTCTTGTTTTATTGATTTTTTTTTTTAATTTCATTTTGTATCGACCACAGCCTGTTATTTGACTTTTCCAGTGATTTTCAGTTGCAACCATCACATACATAATCTTAGCAAGTCGGAGGCAGTCGGCAGGACCTCCAATGACGCCACATGTGTGTGACATACCCAGCAATTCAGACCAAATAGAATGCATGTTGATGGAATCAACTGCAGGTCCACAAAATGAAAATGCTTTTGGCTGTCACAAAAGGGCCGCATGATTGTTGGGTCCCATCGGGTGGACATAGCCAGTGATTTTCATTCATTTAAATTGACTGCAAAGATCAGCAAATGGTTAACAAGTCTATGTATCTAAGCACTAGAAGAGTATAATGTATATGGGTTTACAAGACTTTTTTCAGGCATATTCACTGTAGTTAACTTTCTGGGTTGAAGCCGTTCCCTTTTGATCTCAGATCACCGATCAGAACAAGACACAACGTTCTGCCCAAATATAAACTGAACTTCAAGTCTTAGTTCACTTATCATTTTACTAATGCAACAAACAAGCCTTTAGAGTAAAGAGTGCAAAATGCTAGGTTTCGCCTTTGCACAGCAAACAAGCTTTTTAAGAAACAAGCATCACCTTCACAATATTACTGTTTTACTTTGTCTTAATTCTTTTTTTTCATGAAGAAAGAAACGCTATATGAAAAACATTAACAGCAAGAAAAATCTTCGGAAACTCTTACTCTTTCTTTCCTTGTCTGTTGGACACTTTTAAATAATCCGGGAGGCAGAGATGAAAAAAAAAAAACAGTTGATGTTTTTCCTTCTTCATGTATGCTACCCCTTGGGAGATACAATGTCATTTATTCAAATTAGTGGTGCCAACTGCTATTGAAATCAAAAGGAAAAAGAACCATTCTTTTACAGTGGTGTGAAAACTATTTGCCCCTTCCTGATTTCTTATTCTTTTGCATGTTTGTCACACAAAATGTTTCTTGATCATCAAACACATTTAACCATTAGTCAAATAAAACACAAGTATACACAAATGCATTTTTTAAATGATGGTTTTATTATTTGGGGAGAAAAAATCCAAACCTACTTTGGCCCTGTGTGAAAAAGTAATTGCCTTTGTTCAAAAAATCACCTAACTGTGGTGTATCACACCCAGTTCAATCTCGTAGCCACCCCAGGCCCATTACTCCCACACCTGTTTCAATCAAGAAATCACTTAAATAGAGCTGCCTGACACAGAGAAGTGGGACCAAAGCACCTCAAAAGCTAGACATCATGCCAAGATCCAAAGAAATTCAGGAACAAATGAGAACAGAAGTAATTGAGATCTATCAGTCGGGTAAAGGTTATAAAGCAGTTTCTAAAGCTTTGGGACTCCAGCGAACATAGTGAGGCCATTATCCAAAAAATGGCAAAACATGGAACAGTGGTGAACCTTCCCAGGAGTGGCCGGCCGACCAAAATTACCCCAAGAGCGCAGAGACGACTCATCCGGAGGTCACAAAAGACCCCAGGACAAGCCTTAAGAACTGCAGGCCCACTTGCCTCAATTAAGGTCAGTGTTCACGACCCACCATAAAAAGAGACTGGGCAAAACGGCCTGCATGGCAGATTTCCAAGACGCAAAACCACTGTTAAGCAAAAGAACATTGGGGCCTGCCCCCAAATTTTTTGCTAGAAACATCTCAGATTGCCAAGACTTTTGGAAAATACCTTGTGGACTGATGAGACAAAAGTTGAAAATTTGGAAGGCAAATGTCCCGTAAGACCTGGCGTAAAAGGAACACAGCATTTCAAAAAAGAACATCATACCAACAGTAAAATATAGTGTAGTAGTGTGATGGTCTGGGGTTGGTTTGCCTTCAGGACCTGAAGGCTTGCGGGATAGATGGAACCTGAATTCTACTGTCTACCTAAAAACCTGAAGGAAAAATTTCCGGGCCATCTGTTTGTCAAGTGAAGTGTTTCGGGTGTAACAGGACAATGACCCAAAATACACCAGCAAATCCACCCCCTGAATGGCTGAAGAAAACAAAATGAAGATTTTTGGAGTGGCCTAGTCAAAGTCCTGACCTGAACAATTGAGATGCTCTGGCATGACCTTAAAAGGCGGTTCATGCCAGAAACCCTCAAAAAAAAGCTGAATTACAACAATTCTGCAAAGATGGGGGGCCAAATTCCTCCAGAGCGCTGTAAAGACTCATTGCAGTTATCCAAACGCTTGATTGCAGTTATTGCGTAAGGGTGCCCAACCAGTTATTAGGTTCAGGGGCAATTATTTTCACACAGGGCCATGTGGGTTTTGGGATTTTTTCTCCCAAATAATAAAACCATCATTTAAAACTGCATTTGTGTTTACTTGTGTTATATTTGACTAATGGTTAAATGTGTTTGATGATCAGAAACATTTGTGTGAAAAAATGCCAATAAGAAATCAGAAGGGGCAAAAGTTTTCACACCACTTAGACCATTCTTTTACAGTATAGTAGGAATTAATGTTCTTTTTCATTCAAAGATGACTCCCTTTTTAGAGACTTAGCAGAACATCACCAGAGAAGATCCCTCAGAACCTGGTGATGCCTAATCGAGGTTCAAGAGTCATTACAAGGGAGATGCGCAAAGCAGTAAATAAGACTCCCTCTAATTTACCCACCATTTTCATATCCCAAACATTATGGTGCCCTGAAATGGAGTCCATGTAGTAAAAGTGTTATTTTTTAATGGCGCCAAAATGTATCAAACCTTAATTGAAAGTGTGAATGTGCGTTTAATCAGGTCTAATTGTTTGATTTGAAATTTTAAACTGTGGAGCAGAGGGGAAATAAAAGGAAAAAATGTGTCTTTTGTCCCAGTTATTATGGAGGGCACTGTATTACACACAGACACACACACACTAGTTTTTCAAAAGTTTAGAATCATCATAAAATGTCAAAGAAAAAGCCATGTGAAACTGAAGAAAAGAAAATTGGGTGTGATGGACAGCACCTGTGGGTGGCTTCCTTCTGGATGAGACTCATCCATTCCCCGGGCAGGAGGCCGGGATAAAGAGAAGACAGAACTATTCTGCCTTCCAGGAGTTTGCAGAAGATCCCAAATAATACAAAGGGGTGTTGGATTCCACTAGGATGGGGGAAAAGACCTTTACTCGCAGTAAGGCCATACAATGGAAGGACAAGGGGGAGACAACTGGATGGCTACAGTCTCTCCAGTACACTGATGGCAGCATCCCTGGCCTTGACCCACACAGACATCTGAAGGCATGCTGGGATTTTAGTGTGTGGAACAGCCCTTTTGGGGTTCCTGTGGGCACCAGGGGGTGCTGAGGGATCTGAATCCACTTTTGGTTTTCCAGTCCTGGTGGTCCTTCCTATGGCAATCCCCTGGCACCAGAAGTAGCCCTGGGTCTTTCCAAAAGGAGGTGCTCTACTTCAACCAGGTGAGTTGGAGGGTGTGGAGGGAGACAAAACCCACTGGGAACGGTGGGCAAGGAAAAGAAAAAGAGTGCACTGTATTGTTCTTCTGCAGTTGTCAAACAGAAGCCTGTAAGGTGTTTATTCTTAAAGCCTGCCTTGACCCACGTTGTGTTTGTGCTGGTTGTCGTTCGGGTGCTGCAGGTCACAGTGCAAATTAACAAAAAATTTGGGACAGACAATGAAAAGGATTATGATCAGCATCCTGGAGTTCTGTTTCAGATGACACTGGTATATGGGATGTATTTAATGAAGAAGCAAACTGGGGGTTCTTTTGGGACCCTGTACAATTTATTAACCTGCACTTTGACCCTAAGGGGTATGTTGAAAAATAACAAATTCCCAATACAAGAAATTGTATAAGTAAAATACACACCCAAAAGAAACATATGCACTTTATAGTTAATAGTCTCAAAACACATGCATCCTATAGCCTTGAGCCAAACACTCCATGTTTTAATGACCTTGATAGACACTCTAAGTAGGATATATTTATAATGGACATGCTTGTTTAAATTTCGTTTTGGGAATACTTGGTAGTGGGCTCTTTGGTAGGATTTCATTTAAATTGATCCATTGCTCCTAGATGCAATCATTTTGGAGAACTTCTCCTCTCTAGTATCCTAGGTTCAGGTTCTACCGGGTTTCCCAGTTTTCCCACACATCAAGATGTGTTTATAAATGATAAACCCAAATTGACCTCGGGGGATGTGAATGAGGAACCCTGAGTTATTTAAGGTTCATGATCTTGATGGACTGCCTCCTTCCAATTTGACCCACTTTACACCTGATAGGATCAGCACCTGCAACCCAGATTAGACAAGGGGGATGAAATGGATGGGGTGATTTGTTTTAAGTGTTTAGAAAATGAGCTTTGTTCAATGAATTTTTTCCAAATATCCATCCAATAAGTAGTTTAGAGCATTTAGATCAAGTTTCTTTGCTGTTTCACTGAACAGTGTGGTCAGTAGGTCAGGGAAACCAGCCAGCTTTTCATATGTTGTGCTAAAGGTCTGTTTTGGGAGAATTCAAATTCATCCTCTGTTCCCTCCAGCAGTAGGTCTGTTGCTGATTTCACACTGTGGGGTAAAACCTGAAGTGAGTGGTGGGTGCTTTCTGGGGGGTGGGAAAACAATGATGTCACGGCATTTGAAGTTCCTTTCGGGAACTTGCACACCTTAATGATTTCAGAGTTGCCAGGCATGCACAAAAACTTGAAGTCCTTTTTATTTATCTTATTGTCTTTTACCTGTTTATTACCAAGATAACTTAAAACAAAAAAAAATTTTAAAACGGCAGTTTGATTTTCCCCACTAAAATGGGAGGAAGACCCACAGCTTTTTTTTTGAGGTTTCTTGTTACTTACTCCGGGGCAGGTCTTTTTTTTTTTAAAAGGGTTTAAAAACAAGCTGCAGAGGAAATAATGGGGATTATATTTTATACAAAAAATTTTTAAATTTTTTAATTTGTGTTGAATCAAAAAAAGCACCAGAAAATGCCTAAACCTTTTTTAAAGGCCTCACTAGGTGAAAATGATCCCCTTCAAGTTCATCTTCAAACACTGCTTTTTGGGGGGGGAAAAAATTGTAAAACCAGATAAGATGTTTCAACGCAAGTCCACGCCCCAATTTTATTTTAAACATTCATTTTTTTTTGGTTCCTTTATTTTTTTCCCTTTCCCTTTCCAAAAATGTGTTTACTTTTTTTTTTTAAACCAAGTGTCAGTTTTTTTTGGGGCCACCATAATTTGAAGGGGAAACCCATTCAAAAAAACTTTCTCTGCTCGATTATTTTTTGAATAATCTTATATATCAACGCTGTTGAGCCCCTCTAATTTTAAAAAGGAATGACTAGGGTTTAAAATTTAGAATTCTAAGGCCCCTTGGGGAACTTTAGATTTGTTTCAAAAGACATTGCTAATTTTAAAAAACGTTGGTTTGTTTCCCCCCATTTTTGAAAACTTGAGTTTTGTTGGAATTTCATTTGATTTTAATAAAACAAAAAAATGAAAAGCACCTAAAGATTATGGATGATAAAGATGGTTTTGGGGACGGGTTTTTTTAAGTTCAGAGAAAGTGTTGCTTCATCCAAAAGACGCTCTTCAGTTCTAATTATGGCTGCTGGACTTGGTTTGTTCTTTGGGGCATGACTGTGAAGAAGGAAAAGCATTGCTCCATCACAGCACCTGACCCTGCTTAGACCCTAACGCCTGAGGCTGGGGGAGGCCTCATTCTGTATTTCTAGCACAGAATGGCTGTTCATAAAATCTATTGTCATTTTGTTTTTAGGTAATTTATTTTTTAACTCAACTACAAAACCCATTATAGCATCATAAACAGCTAGTTGTAAATTTCTAGGCCAGAGTGTAATCATAACTTTTGAGGTTGGAACCCTTTGAAATTCTGGCAGAAGCTTAGAAAGACCACATTCTGTATTTGAAGTTCAAATCAGCTTTTCTATACTTTCATTTTTTCTACCTCATAAGGATGATTATTCCATTTTATATTGCAGTTAATTTCTTGTCATGACTGTGAAGTGTAGTGTTGTCACCTCACAGTACTTGGATCTTGCTTAAACTGTTGACTGTGAGGTCTTCTAACATATGAGGTTCCCGATTGTCACTAAAACTTGGCAATAGCCTGGGAAGATTTGGAAGGCATGGATGCAGAATCCTGTTTTGTTGGGGGTTTATGTTCTCCCCATGTCTGCATGGATTTTTTTCTTTGTACCTTGCTTAATTCCCCCACATTCCAAAGATGGACATCCTTATATTATTTTGCTTGTGGTCCTTGTAAAATTAAACAACTGTTCCCACAATGACTATACCCCTCCAAAACACAACAACAGCAGGAATCTGTTTTCCCTGGAGAGTTTTGGTCTTAGGCTTATCTTCAAGTCTTCAGTTCTTCAATGTGACCAATTATCGACTGTGGTATTTGACTGTTATTTATGCATCTTTTTACTGCCAAACAGCATTATGACACTACCATTTTAGACCTCCTCTTCCTTCACTTCAAGGTAAGCCCAGGAAGTTACTCACCAAAAGACTCCCAAATTGAAAGGCAATACAGCCTGCGCGACCAACAGAAACGATCCGCCAGCCTACATACTCACACCAACACACAGAGGCAGAAACATCACATCACACCAGATCAACCAGCACAGGCAAGATGCATTAGAACAACAAAGACAAAGTATGACAAATCCCGAGACTTTATCGGAGGACCCAGTGGCAGCAAGTTTTGCACCTAGACAGTGAACGAAAACATAAAACACAACCTTTCTAAAGACTAGCAGCAAACTGCCAGACAACAAGAAAAATTACGACAGAAAAACTACGGGAAATTTCCCGAACACTGACAACTCAAAACAAAATATTCCCTTTATATTACGACATAGGCAATTCCGTTTGTTTAGAATATTGTATGACTATCATGTCAAAATCTGACAACGTTTTAACGCCAGAGTTTATTTCCAGGCCCGTTTTACCCATGGCCAGTTGTACACTACATTTTCCAAGTTACACCCAAACCCGGGTTTAAAAGCATAAGGTACTTGAAAGGTTACACACAGGGAATATTTTCACTACAATAATGTTTACGCAACAAATTGCATTTTCCGAAATTATTATAGATTGGTATCTACATAACCCTGACAGCCACACTTCAAACATACTTACTTACATGTCCCTGCATTTCCCTTTTTAACCAATATGTTCTGTTAACCTGTTCATGTTACACTTTGATTGTAAATATTCATGCTATTAGTGACAATATAACCTCCCATAGAATCACGTGACTATTCTAATATTGGTCCCCCTCACAAGTCACTACTAACTGTAACATGTGATGTTCTTCTCTCCCATCATCATTTCATTAGTGTTTTGTATTCTTCTTGAAATTTTTGAAGCCACGTTTTCGTAGTACATAATTAACACAGCAAAAATGAATGAGTGTGAAAATGGATCTGGTTCTGCCTTGTGAGACACAGGCTGAGATGGGACTTTTTCAATATAATGTGGGTTAAAAACAATGGAAGGAAGTGTGGGTGTGTGAGTTTAAATAGGCCCAGAAACGTTTGGCATCCAGTTTGGGGCAGTTCTTTGATTGGGCCCATTCTTTGGGATAGGCTGCATTTCTTCGAGATAGGCCAGTGAAAAGGAATTGAAATCTTTTGTGGATTCTCTTTTCTCATCTTACAGCTGCACAGCTTGTCCATAATATAAAAAAGTTTTAACATTTATTTAAATACCATGCCCAAATTAAAATAATAAACGGAAATGTATACCTGTAGGTTTCTGAGTAGGTCAAACAAAGAAAGATCAGACTTAAGTTACGCAATCCCTCCCTTTGGAGCGTGAATGAAAAAGTGACAAGAATGATTCCAGAACAGTGGGATATAAGCTAAGGCAAAGGCTGAGAGACAAAGTGTTTTCAGTTTAAACAAATGGAGGTCAAGAGTGGGCACGGGAGCAGTGTTTGATTATGAAAGGAGTTTTTTAACAGCTCATGAACAGCTCGTTCAATAGTGCACAGAGGTGCAGAGGAAAGGTTTGTCAGTAAAAATTTTGCTCAAACTTTCTAAAGGTGTTCTCCAAGAAGAACCATAGTTTGAAATATGTTAAAAGTCAGAGTAGTGGATAGTAGTACTTCATATTTCTATCTGGGGATATTGTCAAAGTTAGGTAAACAGGATTGGGGTTATGAGTTGTTATTTTCTAAATCCTCTTTGTTTTTGTCTTGTTCATTTTTCAGTGTACTCAGAAGGTAGATAAGAAAAACAAATCAAGGTGGTGTGGCTCTAATTTTACCTCTAGAAAAATCGAAGTGGTCTCCTAGACATTCTCATATACTCAGATATGGGATAGATTTTTTGAGTAAACTCAAGACAAAATTTTTATTACTGTATGTACATTAAAGAACCAACAAAACAAATCAAATCATCCATCCATTTATCCAACCCGCTATATCCTAACTACAGGGTCACGGGTCTCTGGAGCCAATCCCAGCCAACATAGGGTGCAAGGCAGGAAACAAACCTGCAGGTGCGCCCAGAACAAATCAAATCAAATGAATAATATATTGAGAATTATAAAAGTAAAATTGAATAAATCAGACCCTGCCTGCATCAATAAAAAAATTGAGTATGCTCAGGTAAATTACCTGATGGATTTGGCCCAAATTTAAAAAAGATCTACAATTTTGGTGTAACACCCACATAAAATTTCATCCATCTATCTCAGGGGTTTTTGTTATCGTTTTTTACACACACACACATCCCGATAAAATTTCCCAAAAAAGTATTTTCAGACTCGGGGAGGTCTAAAACAGTCAAGATTCATAAAAATTTGTTGAGTTTTTCAGATTACAAATTTGTATAAAAGAAAGTAAAATGAAATCACAAAACCCTGAGACCTTATTATATAGTTTATATGTATGTTCGCTGTTGCAAACTAGACAAAAAAAAGCTGACACCAACTAGATAACTAATACTGAAAATTAAAAATGTATTTTCCATAAAAGAATGACAAACATTCCCAAATATGAAGTTTAATGGGGGAAAACAAGAAAAAAGGAGTTCAAATGAAAACAGAGACCACCAGACATTTGAGAAGAAACCTCAAGAGGAAGTTTTTTTTAAAATTTATACAAAACTAAATTCCCTTTAAAAAAGCAAGGAATTTACATTGACTGTTTTTGGAATTCAAGTTCCATGTTAATTTTATACGTATAAAACTTCCCCCTGATTTCTTGCGATTGCTTCTTGCTTTCTCTCAAAGATAACAATCTTCTTTGGGGGGGGGATTTTAACACGGGAAATGACAAGAGGAAAAAGTATATTGGCTTTATCTTTTCTCTTGGCCCCTCGGGAAACATAATACATTGCTGTGGTACCTGCTTTCAAAGCTTGCAAGATGGAAGAGTGTTTTTAAACCAGCTGTCAGAGATGACATTTTTTTGGATTTATCAGAAAAAGCTGCTAAGGTCTGCTGTGCTTCTATGAACAGAAAAACAACTTGGATCTTTAGAATTTGTGTTCCAAACTGGGAAAACAAAGCTTTGTACTGAGGATAACATGATTTCAGACTAACGTAAGATGGACTGGAAAATGGGTACAGTACTCGTTGCAACAGAATACGGGAGTATGGCATCCAAATTATGACTCAAAAGTCATAAACTCAGTCAATTGTGAATTTAGTCATCGACAGGGGTTAGCCATTTGCATGACTGCGACGTTAATTCAGGACTGATGTTTTGTAATTATGTGTCTATCAGGAATGGCTTGGTCTCTGCCTGTAGCCCCTTCTTTTGCCTGCATTTTGCCAACATTTGAAATCACTTTACCAACCTTGCATGTTCGCTGCCTGCTCGTTCGATACCATCATACTTCAGACATAATGGTAGTAAACGTGAGCCACCTCAGGTCTTTGCTCTAACATTGTGTTTGTTTGGCTTTCAGAGCACTGGTAGTTGAAAGCTCCAACTCCTTGATTTTGTATGTTGAAGTGTTTAGGCATAACATATCCTTTCACTTGTTTGTGGACTCTGCTAATGTTTGACATTGGATACTCCAGCTTGATACCTACTCTCCTTCTCGGGTTTTGATCACTGTGTATATTATGACTTTCCTCAAAACTGCTTAATCGTTTTACTTGTTTGCCATGGCTTTTATCCTTCCTACTTGTCCATTCTGGCCCTGTTTTGTACTATTTCCAAATGTAGCTTTTGTTAACTCTTTGTAAATTGCTCTACTCTTCATTTTCACAGTTGCCTTTGAGATATACATTCTAAATAATAATAATACCTAAATATGGGGTTCCATCTAGAAATGTGGAAGATGTTCAAAAGACTCGCTGGTAGAAGTCAATCAGAAGATAATAGTGTCCTTGGTAGGGAATGGCTTTTCACTCGAAGTATACAGCTTCCATAACATACTGTGGGGACCAACAGTCTATCCATTATGGAGTGCCTTCATCTATTAAACTGGACAACAAAGATCTTGCTTTCTGAAACTTTGGATGTGACTTACTGATTTTGGTTTTCTGATCATAAAAATACTTTAAAATTCTCCTGTCATGTACCATTTTATTACAATTCCCTATTTGTAGGTTTTCTTATATGAAAAGTATTCATAAAAGTTCAACAGCTAAAACTGGAACATCTTTTTGATCTTAATCTAGGGCAGTGCTGCAGGATGGCAGCTCAGGCATACCAAGTGTTGTAGTTTTATTTGCAAATGAGACAGCCATGTTAAAGAGTCTTGTTAGTTTAAAAAAGAACTGACCCCCATAAACATTTGGTTCCAGGGTAATTAACCATTTCGTAGCCCAACAAAGATATTTTTATTTTTTTTCATATAAAACTTGGATGGATGAACGTTTTTTGAAAGCAATGAATAAGGAAGATAAAGGATATCAATTTTGAGACAGATGTTTCCATGAATAATTTGTTGTTTAAGGAAGACTTTCTGTTTGTCTATAAATCAGAGAGACTCATCAATGACAAGTGGGCTTGAAGATCTCTAATGAGGCCAGAGGAAATGGATAGAAGGATCCAAGGATGTTGTGGAGATAACTACAGAGTAAGATAATACATCCAGTTTTTTGACAACGTATCAAGACTACAAAACCCTACAGTGCAACATGTCACTAAAGATTCATTTTCTGCTTTACACGGGATTTCTTACCTGGTTACTTTAGTGCAGTAAACCCCAAAAATGATGAAAGGTATCACCAGGACATTACAACAAATCTATCAATCAAAATCAAAGTAAAACTTTTTGCCCAATTGAACTAATACAATGATCCAACAGAATAAGTGATTAAACCCCTGCTATAATAAGTAGACAGAAAAGTCAAAAAGATGTTTGTGACAGCCACCCATATTGTTCCTTGGCTGCAAAAGGTATAGTTATGCCACTGATTGCATAGATTTGAGTTCAATACGGGAAAATTGTTGGAAGTAGGATGGCGTTTAAAACCAGAATAGGAAATGGGTCATCTAGGGCAGAACCGGAAGGGTCCTCCTTTTTAGGCTGGAAACAGTTGTGACGTCATCAGGGTGTAGGAATATCCCGTGAACTTTCTGGTAGGAAAGTGAGAAAAGAGTTGTGCACTCTGCCCCCCCGGTTTTGGGTGAATAACTTGCTCTGGCCACTTCATTTCTCCAAGTGAATGTGACAACACTAAATTAAAAGGCCCCAACCCACAAAGAGCCATAGCAAGGTTTGGGGCACCCAAATATATTATTTTCCTGGCTACAAATTGAAATAAATGACAGCACCCAGTGACAAACTGAGCCCAAAAACAGAACTGAGGAATAGGAAAGGTGAGGCTTTTAAAGGTCGGGGTAGGAAGTGATGTCAAGGAGCCAGGATCAAAAGGGTCTCAGCATAGGCTCGCCTTCCCTATAAGGTCCAGACCAGAAGATACAACAGGGACAGGTGGAATCTCCCAAGAATGGTCTGCAGGAAGCTAGAAAATGAGTCAGTGGACTCTGCCCCATCCTGCCCAGATTCGATGCCCTCCCCTCAAGCCCCTTTAGCTGCCCCTGCATGTGTGTGCCCAAAAGGGTTTAAAATTCATGTTTCTATAAATCCCCTGTGATGCAGTAATCTTTTTATAGTGCCTTTCTTATCTATCTACAATAACAATATTTATTTTATACATTATCATAGAACAATGTAGCTCAAAGGATTTACAAGGTGACAAAAAAAATATTATAAGAGGAAAATAATTAAGATTAGGCAATAGATTTTAAAGAGTAAATAAGAACAAACAAGGTAAGGGGAGATGGCAGGAGGACGAAAAATAAAAACCCCTTTAAGCTGGAGAAAAGGCAAAATCTGTAGGGTTCCAAGGCTAAAGTCCGGCCAGCCCTCACTGGGCATTCTACCCAACATAAACGTTCCTAAATCAAACCCTTAGTCTTCCCTGCTCAATGTTAGGATATGATGGCTGGTTTTGGAAATTGAGACAACCCGTCTTCTTAACATCTCAGGGGCTGCATGGTGCCTTGATTTAGGTGGTGGTGGGGAAGATCACAACCACAGAAGAACCGGAAAGAAACAACAGAAAAGTGGGGATTAGTACAAAAGCAGATCCTTGAAGATATTATAATTCTAGACCATTTAGTCTATTAAGAATACAACTAAAAATAATGAGTGTTTAAAATTGTTTAAAATGTTCCAAAGTATTAGATGATGAATTTCTACAGGTAACGATTCCAGATTTTAGGTGCATAACAGAAAAATGTCACCTCACCACTTATTTTATGCTTGGCTCTTGGAATTTTAAGCAGACCTCCATTATGATATTATTTACAACTTGGGAGATGATTTGAAAGTTTCCCAAAATATGGGATATTTTATTTTTATATTATATATAAAAATATAATATATTATGTAGGTTTGAAATTTGGGAACAGCTCACTGCACAAGTTGCATTGCTAGTGATAAGACTGAAAACAACTTAATCACTTATTTGTGACAAGACAAAAATTATAACTAGAATATTCTCATTGCATTCATATGTTTTGCTCTTTTTTTCCCAAACTAATGGTTGTGACTAGGGGTGTCTCAAGCCCCGCACCACACAACAGGATAAACATCAGTTCCAAGCTCAAATAACCTTTTATTTATAGTAACTAGACATTAAGCTACAATAACGGGCGCTAGAACAGTATTGATAAACATTAGTAGGACCAGTCTATATTAAATGGCAAGGGACCTTTGACCCTCATTCTGTTTCTTGTCTTAAATTTTTGTCAAAAATTTTTCAAGAAGCCCAAATAAAATAATAATAAAAAAAAAATAGAAACGATATGACAACACAGTAAGTATAATTAATATTGTCTTAGTAAAACTTTGAACAATCTTAAGACAGAATATCTGAAGAAGATATTTAGGAAAGATTTTCTATTTTTTCCTCATGAATGTTTATAAAATTTCATTACAGACAAATTTTCTTGTAAATATTCGAGTTTGAACAGTTTGCCTTGATCAGGACCATCTACAACCTTAACAACAACATCGGGAAAACTTCTAACTTTGATAATCAACATATAACTGGCCGTGGCTGAATACGGGTCGGGCAAGTAAATGCCAACTTTTGTAAGGTTTGTTCTTCTGAGTCTTTCTCTTTAGTTTTCTGATTCATTTTCTTTTCTTCAATCAATCTATTTGCTCGTTTTTTTCTTTGTCTTTCAGCCTTTCTTTGTTGATGTTTACTTGTTGAGCTGCCCGTTCTTCCAGGAGGATGTTGCTTATAGGGTTTGATTGTTTGTGTCTTTTTTTGGGGGGCTGTTGTTAGTAGATATGTCCGCAATATTTTTTTGTTTTTATTACTTTTTTTTACCTTGCAGCACTTTGAGATCATTCATATAAAGTGCAGTATAAATAAAATTTATTATTAAATATTTTCTAATACAGATACTGGCTTGTATGTGGCTGTAATATGCACAGTGTATTGTGTACCTTTAATTTTCTTGCAGAAATACTGGTTTATTTTTCCCGGAAAATGCCTGTAATTTTTTTGACAGTAATTCTGGCTTTGATGCCCCGTAATATGATTTTAAATTTTTCTGTCACAACAGTGGAACCCCAGCAGAGTGCCCCAGCAACCTGATGTAATGTGGCGTGTTGAAAATTTCCGGCTGTGCCCTCCCAGCAAGTATTTAATCTGTGCTGGCATAGCTGATTATTGTATGTATGGCCTCCCCAGAAAGTTTATGTGCACGGGGCGGCACTAATCAGCACCTCCCAGCATTGATGTCTTTATTTGTTATCAGCGCTGCGGTTAGGCCATTCACTGTTCCCAGCTTCCGGGGTGTGGTGTCCAAGGTGCCGCGCATGGCGGGCACAGCGATGCCGGCCGCATGCGCGCTTCCCAGAAGACACACACAACGGGCACCTGGGCGCAACAGGGCTTTTATTAAAGAGGATACCTGGACTGACTAAGGGAGATGATGATGCCCTTTAATTTCAACAGGAGAATTTATGACATAACAATGCATGAAGGAAGCACTTCCAGGTCAGATTGAAGCCTCCCTATGTAGGGACCATCTTTCTCTGCAGCTACCCTGGTGCCACTAATGGAACCCATCAGTATACTCTGAGGTTGCATGCAGGTTACCAGTTAAGGAACACATGTAGTCCTGAAGGTATTTCCCTGCTTCATCCATTTTGAGTCTCACCCGGAACATTGGTTCCATCAGGACATCAGTCCAGGCTTTACCTCATTTCTATGTTTAGCGTTTAAATGTTTGAATTCTGGAATGTATTAAGGTTCCAGGCTGCTTTTAATATGCTGACTTTTTGATATTGTAACACAAAACTAAATAGGTGTTATAGTTGTAACTCAAGAGCCCCAAATTGAGTTCTCAGCTCGGGGAAGCTCATGTGAAGTAACTTATTCTTCCTTTTCATGTTGTCCCTATGTTTCCCCTTTTCTGAAAAAGGGGAATTGACAACTCAGCATGCAAGAGTGTAAATAAAAGAGTGCTGCAATTATTTACGTTAACCGGGGTTTTGGGTTCAGATTTTTTTTTTACTGCTCCTCGATTTGTGAAATGACCGAGTTCAAAAAAGATCTGATTTGCTGCCTTTAAAAAAGCCTTTAAATGCAAGTAGAGGATGATGTCATCAGCAGCATGAACCAGAAGTGATGTCATTGGTTTCCCAGAACGGGTGGAATTTCCCAAGAATTTCTGTAAGGAATTTAGGGAGAAAATGATCACCTGCCCCCCCTGGTCAGGCATGGAATTACTATTATTCAGGCCCTGTTGTCTCCTAATTGCATGTGTGTGACTATATATATATATATATATATATATATATATATATATATGGGCAGATATGGAGCGCTGTTTTCCCCTTGAAAGACAGATGCAGACACCAGGTAAATGTCCAATAATTACTTTTATTACAATTAGAAATCACAAAGCACCCTCCATCCCCTATACTATAAACACACAAATCAATAATCACTACAATACCAATCCTCCTCTCCAGGGCGTGTTTTGTCACCTGCCACCGACCAGCTCAACGCTCTGGTGTTTCTCTGTCTTTATATCCTTGACCTGGAAGTGTTTCTCCTCACTGTCCATGTGACTGGCAACACATCTGAGTCAGATGAAAACTCCTTTCTTCAGCCCGAAGTACGCCCCTTTTTTCTGTCCATGTGACTGACGATTTTTCCCAGGCATGGAAAATACCCTTGTTTCTCCCTGCAGCGTCCTCTAGCAGCCCCTAGGTATCCAGCAGGGCTGTGGTTAAAACTCCATTGTCCAGGATTCCCTCTGGCCTCTCCCCTACGCAGGGAGACCCATCTGCTGCTGGGGATTGGACCGAGAATACCCCCATATGCCACAATATATATATATATACGGGATACAGCATGAAACTGATAGAAGCACTCTGTCACCAAAGGAAATTTGAGAAAAAGAAAACCTCACTTAGCTGCTAATACAAGTTGGAAGCCACGGCAACAAAGCACAGAAAAGGTTAACCCCTGAAGCAAACTGGGTTCAACTGATTGATTGAAGGGCTTTTACAGCACGGGGACTACAATAAAATATATACATAATATGTATTTTTTCTTTATTTTTAATCTTGTATTTATAGTAATATATGGCAAATTTAAATACTACTAAGCATCATTAATCAATAGGCATATATAACTAGGTTATCTCATTTTAGGTTTACACAGGGGTTCAATGCTTTTGATAGTTTGGGTTTATCACCAGATCAGGGTGACTCAGGTGTGTACCCCTGGGAAAATTTCATGTTTTTATCGACAGGCACTCACAGTAAACCAGCCAAACCAGCACCCATCCCAATCCAATTTCAGCTCTCATTATTATAACCCTATCTGATGAAACTTAAATAAAAAGATTACAATAAATACAACATGAGAGAGTACAATCAGTACAGGGGTCTAATCAAATATATATAAGGCTGTGTTCCTGTACCAAAAAAGAGAAAAGACAAAATGGATAGCTATTCAAAATGAGAGCCCAGTGGTGCAGCCAAAGTAAAAATTTAAGAGAGAGAAGTAAAAGATGTGTTTTTTCTGAGTTCACCGCTATTTTGCTGCTTTAAAAGAAAAAAAAACAATACAACAAAAGTTAAATGATCATTTGAGAAAATCATAAATACTGCAGTACAGGCTAATGAAACTTACTTACAGACAGTCAGGAAACGACTGATATCACTGTTTCCCAATGAACAACAATGTCGTGGACTAGAGGCTACTGCAATTATCAACTCAAAGTTCCAGTTACATACGATTACCTTTGTGCCAGAAAGGGGCATAAGCATTCTAAAAGATTTAATTGATGTTTTAACTGATTCCAAGATGTGATGTTGTGCTAATAATTTTATCCTAGGTTCTTTGTAACACACTAAATGACAAAGGAGGAAGGTGAGTTGAACGATATCAAGTTTGAGTTTTTTTCCCAATCCTGTACCTGATTTATTATTGTTATATGGATGATCACAATTTATAGTTATATGAGTAAAGCTTGGAGGTTTTCCCTCCTGGGGGTTGTGAGGGTCTTAACCAGTCTCACTTTCTAAGTTCTGCAGGAATACTACTCAAATACTCTACATTTGTAATTAAAAATCAACCTAGTTTGTAGATGTATACTGAAAGTCCACATTAATTTAAATTGATTACTTTATTTATCTACCCATTTCTAAACCCGCTCAATCCAGGTCAGTGGTTTTGAGGACAGGAAGCTTTCTGGCAGCATCAGGGCAAGGCGTGAACACATCCTGGGCAGGATGCCAGTCCTTCCCCTGGGCACATTAATTACTGACTCACCAAAATCTACACACACGTCTTTGTAATGTATAAAGAAATGGTAGTACCTTGAAAATGTCACAGGCAGACATGCAAAGCTTCCGGGATTTAGGTAATAATTTAATCTAGGAAAGTATGTGAGGTAGCAGAGTTTACCTCTGTGATTCTGTCACTACTGCCAATATAACAGCCAGACGAGTAGAAAGAGGGGTAAATACCAACCTACTTAAACATTCAGTGAGGGAAAACAAAACAAGAAAGTGCAATCACAAAAAGTATTAACATATCTGATGGTGTTTGATGTTGAAGAATTTATTATGAACTAGAGGTGAAAGTATTTATTGAAGAATATGCTTTGTATAAGCAACTGTAACAATAAAAGCATTGAGTATTAACAATGCCCATTATAGGCTAAACAGAAAAAGAAGTGAAACCAACAAAAATAAAATCAGTTTTCTTTCATAGCAACGGTCACCCCTGCTGGGAATTTGAGTAATCGATGTTGTTACAGCCACACTTTTTACTATTTGTATTAAAAAAAAAGTTTGCTTTAAATCTGTCTTTCCATCAAAAAAGCTCTGAGTAATTGTAAAAGTGTAAAAAAGTTTTTAGGTCTTACAAATTGGAACATTACAGCTGGAAAGTATGTAATGAATAAATAACTTTTTTCCTTGACCAAGAACAAATTGCACAATAAAAGGAAGTAGATGGTAATTATTTTATCAATATCTCTTTATTTATTTAACACACTATTATCTTCTGGCTAGAACAAATTCAATATGTATGAATAGCAAAAGCTGCCAAAGAGGTGGCCTTTTTTGTAAACACGTGAATCTAAGAAAATGCTGAAATTAAAAAGGGACACTGTAAGGGAATGTATATACTGGAGGATTAGTAAAAATACAAAAAAAAGACTATAAAATATATTATATTTGCCAACCGGGATAGCATCGGATAATTATCAATGTGCAACATGGCTCACAGCTGCACAGACCAACGAGTGAGGATGTATTTGGTGACGGGTTTGGGGGGGCACATGAGCAAGAAAAATGTTTGAGAGCGAGGGTGGACGGAGGGAGGTGAGAGTTGGTGGGGGGCTCTGTCATGATTCTATGGGTTAGGGTGACTTGGTAGATTATATATACAGTGGAACCTGTAGAAGAACCAAGTAGTTTCCATAGGACGTATAAATATAATTAATCTGTTCAGACCTATGAACTGTATGAAATATATATTTTTAATTTTTAACAAAATAGTTAATTATACCATAGAATGCAAGTAATAATAGAAATAAAAATTGAATAACACGAGAAACCTTAAAACCAGAGAAAACTAACACTGCAAGAGTTTTGGACTATAGCCTATTACCGCCTGCTAAAAAACTTTTTTTAATGGGGTTTTAACAAGGAAAAAAAAAGAACATTTGAAAATCGAATTTAATAAACAACCAAGAAAAGTAACATGAACAATGCACCGCCTTTTGTATGTGGTCTCTCTCCAGGCCTTTTGTGTGTGTGTTTTCTTTTATGCGGTGTGTGTTCTCTCTTGCACGCCTGTGTGTGTCTCTCTCTAACCTGTATGTGTGTGTGCTCTCCGTGTGTGTGTGTTCTCTGTCCCCTCCTCACGTGCCTGTGTGTGTGTCTCTCTTCGACCTGTGTTTGTGTTCTCTCTCGTGTTTGTGTGTATGTCTCTCCAGCACCTGTGTGTGTGTCTTCTGCACCTGTGTGTATGTGTGTTTCTCTCTGGTGTGTGTGTATCTCTCACGGGGTCTGTGTGTGTGTCTCTCTCTCTCAGCACCGTGGCGTCTCTCATCTCCTCAGCCCGGTGTGTGTCTCTCTCACGCTCGGTGTGTGTCCTCTCTCATGTGGACTGTAGCACAGAGAAAGCAACTGAGGCTGTGTTTGTGAGTTGTTGCAGGTAATTGATGGTTTGGCCTCATTAGTGGTTTAGTGAAATTAAAATATAGATATCAGTAATAGAAAAAATATTATAGTACTCTTTTCCACTTTTGATAGATGAAGATAGATAGATGGGTAGTAGATAGATATGATAGATAGATAATAGATAGATAGATAGAAAAGATAGATAGATAGATAGATAGATGATAAAAATAGATAATGATGCATCAGGAAAGTATTCATTACACTTCACTTTTTTCCCCATTTTGTTATTTTACAGCCTTATTCCAAAATGGATAAAATTCTTTTTTCAGAATTCCCACACAACAACTCTAAATTTTTACAAGTGAAAAAAGTTTATTGAGGATTTCAAATTTTATTAAAAATAAAAAAACTTGAAAAAGGACAAAGACATAAGATCCACAACCTGCTAGAAGCTCAAAATTGAGCCTTCAGGTGCATCCTGTTTCCCCCGATCATCCTTGAGATGGTTTGCAGCTAATGAAATCACCTGTGGGAATCCCGTTGATTGGACATGATTTGGAAAAGGGAAAACCTCTCTATTTAAAGGGCCCATGTTTACATTCTGTCAGACACAAACCCAAACCCTGGAAGTCAAGGAATTTTGAGACCTCTGGAAGGATTGTCTGAAGGACAAATTCTGGGAAGGTTACAGAAAATTTCTGCTGCTTTGAAAGGTCCAAAGGCACAGTGCCCCCATCATCCGAAGGGAAGAAGTTAACCACCTCAGGACTCTTCCTAGTGCTGGCGGCCATCTAAACGAATGACTGGGGAGAAGGGCCTAGTCAGGAGGTGCCCCAGAACCCACCTGTCAAGCCCAGGGCCCTCTGTGGAGAGGAGCCTTCCAGAAGGACAACCATCCTGCAGCAATCCACCAATCAGGCCTGTTTAGAGTGGCTAGCGGAAGCCACCCCTTTAGTAAAGGCACGGAACCGCCTGGTTCCCAAAGGCACCTGAAGGACCCCACTGAGAAAAAATTTCGGGTCGTGGGACAAGATGACCTTGGTGTGAATGCCAGCGCATGTTTGAGGCGCACTCCATCACAGGCCAATACCATCCCTACAGTGAAGGATGGTGGTGGCAATCATGCTGTGGGATGTTTTCACTGGAGAAACCGGGAGACTAAGCCAGGAAAAGGGAAAGATGCTGCACATGTACAGAACACGTGGATGAAAACCGTTGGAGCCCTTTGACCTCAGACTGGGGCGATGGTTCATCTTCGCAGGAAAACCCTAAGCACCAGCAGATATCAAAGGAGTGGCCCGGACAACTCTTGAATGTCCTGAGGCCCCACCCAAAGAGCCAGACTTGAACCCAATTGAACATCTCTGAGAGATTTAAATGGCTGTGCAACAAATTCCCAAATCCCCCGGGATGAAAGCTTGAGAGGTGCTGAAAAGAGGAATGGGTAAACTGGCATGATAGGGTGCAAGCTTGTGGTTTCATTAAAAAGACTTAAGGCTGGTAATGCAAGGTCATGACAAATATGACAAGGCTGAATACTTGTACATGGTTTCTCAGTTTTTTTTTTAATAAATTTAAAAACCCAATAAACTTTTTTATGTTGTCATTATGGGTTGTTGTGTAGAATTCGAGGAAAAATGAATTTAATCCATTTTGGAATGCTGTAACATAACAAAATGTGGAAAAGGGATGCGCCGAATATTTCATATGCACTGTAGATAGATAGATAGATAGAGAGCACCATGGTGAATACAGAGACAGATAGGTCTGTAGGGCTGTTACTGTCATTTTACAGAGTACAATGAAATTCTGAATTGCATCAAACATGCAACATGTCACCATTCTTAGCACCCTAATTGATTAGAATGGCATTTACTTCAAAAATTATATCTTTCTTATCTGAAAAACCAGATAGAACAAGAAATTAAGTTTCCTTTGTATCTCAACTAGTAATAATATACAATATAAAACCCCTTTAGGCCCCTTGTTTATGTTTAACACAAGTGATGATCACTTTTTCTACCTGTAACATTATGTAAATTTCCCAATAAAATAATATAAATATTAATATTTGCTTTGTTTAAAAAAATGTATTTAATGTTGTATACCAATAACCCCTTCATTTAAAATTCTTACCTTTAATGCAGTTGATTTCAGGAGATACAAGTAACAAAAAGTTTCCCTTTGCAACACAGTCAGAAAGTGAGTAAAGCAAGAACTGTAACATTATTAAGAAATGTATTTAGCAAACACGCTCCTTATTTTTAATTTTATAGCCTTTGCCTACCCAAAATGTTACTACCAAAAACAAGATCTATGACACATTTTTTAAAACATTACAGGAAAAAATTTCACTTAGTTTGATTTTTAATGTTGGTTTAAATTTGTAAAACACAAATGTTAAGGCAAAGAAATATAAAACAAGAGTCTTTTTATATAAGAAGTTCATGGGTGGGTTTTCATGGATGGAGTCTTTGGCTTTAGCATTGTGCAGATAGGTTGTTCCAAGAAGGGTGGTGTCTACTGAAATCCAAAACTCAGATGTTAAACCTTTTTGATGGACAGTCAGATAGCAGAAGTAGCTGCACTTATTTTTATCTTATTACAGTGTACATACAGTAGACATTAATAATTTATAAAATATTGTCTGTAGAATTAACCTAATACAGTTTTCCTATTCTGCTGTCTCCTGTAAATTAATGCTCTGTCAAGTTCTTTGGGGATATAAAGTCCATATGGAGACCTTTGGTCTGTCCTGTTGGGTTGTCAGTCTCATTTAGTTTACCTTTATTGTACTGTTGAGTTTGAATTTGTTTGTTAGTTCGACTTCATTTTATGGAATGTTTTTATTTGTTACATAAGTTTGACTTGATGAATATTCCTCCAATAAAATTAAAAAAAGTTTTACAAGAGCAAATTACTACATAAGCATGAAGTTAAAATACAAATTAATATCACGTTTACTTTAAAGGCAAAAATCATATAGTCACATGGTTAATATTCCTAGACTAGGCCTGAACATTCTATATGTGTGCACAATTCTAAGATATCTCTATGGAAAATATAAAATAGACCAAAATAGTAGTTCAAAGCATAAATCATATTGAATACAAATTAATATGTTTGCTGACATTACATTTGTCAGATCATTTTTTTTGATCAGATAACAAAACAGGACACCAATAGAATGGTGGACTTTTATTTTTCTTCTTTTTCTGCATTCTGTTACATTGGTAGCCCCTGACTCACAGTTCAGAGTTTGGATTTGTTCGGATTTGCATACACCACATGTCTTTGTGAATTTATTTTGAGGTTATTTCTTTTTTCCCTTTTCATATCCAAAGCTGCTAAAGGTATTTTAATTGAGTGTTCCTTTATCAGTCAGTGTAGATTTGGGTTAGGGTTAGGTTTGTTGTAGGTTTGGGAAGGGCTAGGGTGCATTGATGTGCTTTGGGACAGACTGGCATTCCCGGGCCCGGGTTGTTCCGCCTTCAGGTTGACAATGCCAAAACAACCCTGAACTGGATTGGGTGGTCAGAGAATTAATGAATGGATACCAATAAAAACAAAAATAATAATAATAATCAGACTCTGACTACACATCCCTTTAATGGAAAAGTCTCAGAAAATGAAGGCATAAATAATGTATAATAGGAATACAGAGGAGGCTTCAGCTCCCAAACAGTCTTAAAACATAGGGTCAAGATAAACAGTAATATATTAATTTTTAAAATAAATTAGAAGAACTCCCTCAACAACTGGTGCTGACTTCACCTACTGGGGGGGTCCCTTTTTGCCTTAGGCACTGTTCCCCGTCTCTAAGCTACAGCACCATCTACATCCAAGGAAGTGGCAGTTAATCAACTGGTATCCAACACTGGGCTGATGGGTGAATGTACACGATTTGCCTACAAACTGGCAGTAACTCAAAAATTTGAAATGGGGGGACTGGACAATTTTTAAAAAAAGTATCTTTGATCCCCAAAGATTTTGTCATTCAGTTCTTTGGGAGTCAAGCTGGAGGCCAATAGGATGCAACAAGGGAGATTTCTGAAGATCTTTTTACTTTCAGTTTAACCAAATAATCTTTTGTCCAAAACTAAAAAATGGACTGAAAAAGCACAGTAACAATAAAACAAAGAAACTATCATTGCTTTAAAATGATGAAAAAAAGCTTTTTCCAGAACACAGAAACAGGTAAAATTCAAATATTATTTGTAATGGGAGTTTCGAAATGTCAGATAAATACTCATGATTATAAATGTAACTGGGGTTTTAAACCTTTGAACAGATTAAAGAAGACAGTACAATATATGTTTTGTCTTTATATACCATCTCACAGATTTATTCCTTCACACCTTAAACTGAAACATTGTTGGCTCATTCTTCAGCTCTGAGAGGACATTACTTTTGTGCCTGACAAATTTACTGTTAAAGGGGACAATATGGAGATGTGAGTCTTTATAAACATGACCATCAAAACAGCATTCCCAAATTATAAGCAGTGGTGGTCCAGCTGTCTCTAAAGGTCAGTGCAGTCACCACACTATAATATAACATGGATTATAAAGGCACTTCCAATTTAGGGGCTTGGGGGTCCACCGCCCACAGCAGCACCAGACACAAGGAAGAACTGCCCTGGGGAAGTCGAATCACATGCACATCTACAAGGGCCCATATTGAATCTCCAATTTTATATACTGTACATCTTTTGGATGAAAATGAAAATACTGTATATGGAGAAAAGCTCTCAAAGACACAAGGAGAAACCGAAAAGACTGGCATGGCATGGATACATGCAGTAGAGCTCAACCACTGTGTCACTTCATGTCCTTGCAATATATATAAATTCAAAGACACTAGGGAGAAATACTGCATCTTCTTAATGCACTGTTATTTTATCACCTATAAAAGATATCAAATGCGGTAAGGTAGATAGTAAATACTTAAAATTATAGATTACTTACAGGATGATGAATATTTGAAGTAACCTTCATTTGTATCATTACAGGTGAGACACGGCCCCAGTCAAGAGGTAGGTGACAGTGTCCAGTTCTTAAGTTTATAGCTTCATCAAATGGCAGATGCCAGTGGCATGTGGAAGTCAGTAAAAGGTTTTGGAAGAAAGATTTATAAAACATGTGACAGACATTGCATAGTTGTGTGATTGGAAATTTGTTTTAATATAGAGAGAAACTAAAAACTTGCAGATATAGGCCTGAATCCTGCTTCCACATTTTAGTCTTAATAAAGATCATAGTACTACAGTTTTAGTATCTCCTAACACATCTTATTAGTTTGTCTTGTATTCTGATTGCTTTGTAAAGCTATAAATTGATCGTTCTTGTGATGAATTGATTGATATTTTCAAGATAACCCAAGGGCCTAAATTCTATTGAAAGCCTTGTTAAAAATAAATAAAAATACTTATAAGGATTTTCTGTCAGGTTCTTTAGTTTCCAACCCAAAATCAGACCTGTGTGAACCAACCTGTAGTTGACTTACTGTATGTACAACCAGGGGCAAATGCTGTCTATGATAAAGCCTGATCCCACCATTAACAAGATTAAGTAAAGAAGTTTAATGTGTTGAATGTATGGTATACTTCATTTCTATATTATATGGTAGCATTTGAAACAGAAACACTTTGTAGTAATGTCTCTTAACCCTTGTATACATTTTACAAAGAGCCTCACTGATGTCTGGACTTGAACTAACGACTTAATGTATCCTTTGTGTTTTTAGCAGAATGGGCCATTGTTACAAGATTGATCCTGGGACAATGGCAGGCATTATTATTGGAGACATTTCATCACAACCTCATTTCATCTCTGTGTAAATTTTAAGTATTAAGAAGGCCAGAATGTTACGGTACATCTCATTTGATTTTTCAAGTGCCAAACAGACAGAAGTTGTCACTAAATATGACTCAAAGATTTTGACCTCAAGTTTGGTAACTAAAAATACAAATTATGAGCTTTTTAGTTTTGATGAGGTTTTCATGAGAAAATATGTCAGAATAGTTGAAAACTAAACCATTCTCTTTTTTTCGGGTTTAGCTTAGATAGATAGATAGATAGATGATGATAGATAGATAGATAGATAGATAGATATGATAGATAGATAGATAGATAGATAGATACTTTATTAATCCCAAGGAAATTCACAATAACTCCAGCAGCATACTGATACAAAGAAACAATATTAAATTAAATAGTAATAAAAATGAAAAGAATTAAAATAAAATTAATGTTCGTATTTACTTGGGTGGAATTGAAGAGTCGATAGTGTGGGGGAGGAACGATCTCTCAGTCTGTCAGTGGAGCAGGACAGTGACAAAGTCTGTCACTGAAGCTACCTCTGTCTGGAGATGACACTGTTAAGTGGATGCAGTGGATTCTTCATGATTGCAGGAGTTTGCTTAGTGTCCGCGCCTGCCACAGATGTTAAACTGTTCAACTTTAATCCTACAATGGAGCCTTCTAACAAGTTTGTCCAGGCGTGAGGCGTCATCTTATGCTCCACCCCAGACAACACAGAGAAGAGGGCAATTACTGTATTTGTAGAAGATGACATTCTATTACAAATTAAACCACAAAAAACAAAAGTCAATGAAGGACTGAGAGACACTCATACTATTACAATCATTTCTTTGAGAGACCAGCCATAGTTTAATGGATCTCAGCTCACAGCTGAGTCTTGAATTCCAGTCGGATACGCTGCTCATTTCCTTGCATATAGTATATAACACTTTTAATTCATTAAGAAATAAAATTGAAATATACTGTTAGATTCTAACAGACACTGTAGGCTTACAGTGCATAACTCAAGTTTTAGATTACATGACTACAATTAGTGTAGAAAACCACCTCAAGCCAGCAATGTTTTAAACCAAAAAACTCTTTCTAGTAGAATGTAATGGAAATGTCTAAACATCAATTTAGGGTAAAACACCATAAAAATCCCAACAAATGATCATCACTAAATATGGTGGTTATGGGATGAGGTTGGTGAAGAAATGATAGGCTTCAGAAGAAAATATGGTGTGCTAACCAGGTTATTATTAATAAACAACAAAATCAGACAAACAAAATCACTAGATGATATTGCACTGGTCACTGGCTTAAGTATGAGCGTAAGCTCAGCAGTTAGGCATGTATTGGGGTCAATTTGATTGTCAGCTCTGTCCGACGGGTCACTCTTTGCCAAAATGACATCTCCTTCCAGGAAGCTGAGGTTCTTAGTGGACACAGTACCGAAGGGCAGAGCAGGTGCCCTCACTGGGCAGTTTCAGCTGCAGGGAGAGAGGAGAAGACAGTGGTAGTGATCACATCCCTCTCATCCCGATGGGTTTACATACCTTGAAGAGCCCGTAGGAGATCCTCCGATGGCATGCATGACGGGTGCTATTAAAAACAGGGGATGGGCAAACTGTATTCCTTTAATGAAATTGGCCCCGGAGATGATTATCTTATCTCTGTATACTTAAAGTGGTTTAATGAAGTGGACATGCACTAATCATCTCTTCTGACTTCCTTGCATGAAAGGTGCATGAACATGAAACAGGAATGGCCCAATATGAAAGCATAAGTTATTCATCATTGACACACTAGCAGATTAAAACAAGAAAGGTGAAAAAGACAGAACTAAGCATTTGTTTTATGTTATTGTCATCCTGTTATAAAATTCATTGTGAGTCAACTTCTATGATTTGTTTTTCCTTTAAACAGTGTTAAATTGGAAAGCTCAGAACTTTACATGGCACATACTTCCCAATATGTGAAGCTGAAGGGCAGCACATGTTCACCTAAGAAGCCCCTAACCTCCCTATGGACACATTTCACCGATTCAGCTTCAAAATGTCACCTGTAGGCACCTTGGGGTCCCATCTGAGGATAGTTCTGTATGCTTCTACCCGACATATAAATAAATTGACACGGGTGGATACGGTATTTTCTAAGAGAATATTTTTTAATGTTTGTCTTGTTGTATGTGTATTTTTTTGAAATGTTTTATCTTTTTAACCTTCAGTATTTTAAAAAAAAACTTTCCAAAGTATCTCTTCAGAGCAATGTCATAGGGAAGCAATTTCATTTCTCAAAAGAACCATCAATAAGAAGTTCCAGAAAAGAACACTATTTATTTAGATTCATCACAAATTCCATAAATAACCATGAACAGATGGCAAGATTTTGAAATACCAACTGTTTTGTGTTTTTATTAAGGCTCTCTCTGCAAATGATCACACAGGCCAAGTAAGTTCAGGTCCTCTTGATCTGTTGTATCCTGCAAGATAGCCTACTGTCATTAGAGCCCTCTTTGCTCTTCAGATTAGGAACCTTTTCAAGAAAAGAACCAAATTCACATGCAGAGAACACTTCAAAAATAAAATGTATTCTTTGTCAAGCAATGGTCTAAGGAACCATATAAACCCAGGATAGTGCCGTTAGAGAACCATTATTTTTAAGAGTGCATAGAAAACAATTTAATAGTGGATAAATGATGAGGGTTTGCTTTACTTTACAAAAAAATCAAGTGTAAATTGAGATGAACTTGCGTTATTCTTTCATGAAATTGTCATTATTTATGATTAATAAATAAACTGTCTGACCCACTTGTAAGGATAGCCATCCATCCATTATCCTAACCACAGGATCACGGGTTGCTGGACCAATCCCAGCCAACATAGGGATCAAGGCAGGGAACAATCGTTAAGCAGGTGCCAGCCCACTGCAGGTCACACACACCTAGGACAATTAGTATTGCCAAAGGCACCTAACTCATGTCTTGGACTGTGGAGGAAACCACAGCACCAGGAGGAAACCCACGGAGACACGGGAGAGCATGCAAACCCACGGAGGACCTGGGAAGCAAACCCGGCCTCCTAACTGCAGGCAGCAGCACTACCCACTGCACCACCATGCCGCCTCTGTAAGGATATTTAATGCATAATTTGTTTTGTAATGTTGTCTGTGATTGCCTTATAACATGCTTATCTGTGGATGTATAAAGCAAGTGTAATAAGTTACCATTAAATTCAAAGTGTAAAAGAATGCCTTATAATGGAAATAATGGATACATATGCCAAATGTCATCAGGGTAATATTGAGTTTATTAAGTGTAAATGAAATAAAATGAATGCTGCATGGATTAAGTGGGGAGGAATTTTACTATATTCTGTTATGAATAAACTGTACATATAATGAACTGACAAATGTATATGAAATGGCTTGGAAATAATAATAAATATGTGAAAGTACATATCTAAAACTGTCATTGGTCCAATTAAAAACAGCTTTAGGGATTCATGGTGACACTAGTATAAAGATACAGTACATGCTTACTGTCATCATACAAACTTCAATTCTGAACTCCTTACCTTTAAGCTGAATTACAAATTTGAATATTAAGCTTAAGACATTTGTCTTTCAAAAACTAAGTGTTGACCTATACAGTATAACTACTGTAAAATGAATAAACCTTGACACCAAAAGAGGTTTGTGGCAGCCACCTTTATACTTGAATAAGGCTGCAGTAATGGAGCTTTGGCAACACAGTCGAGTTCCAAACGGAAAACTGTGTAACAATGGAAGATGACCGGATTTTAAACAGGTGAAGGACATCATCTCGAGCCGAACCAGAAGTTCTCCTCTGGGCCCGGAAGTGATGTCATCAGCCTGGTACTAGGAGTGACATCATCGGAATCAGGCAGAATCGGTCTGGTGTGCAGAGATAGAAAGAAAGGTTTATTACACCCCGCCACCCCTGGCCTGGAGTGGAATTACTCTTTTGTCTTTTTAGCTGCCCCCTTGCACAGTTGTGTGACACTCGCTTAGCTGTATTTTTGCAATTTGCACACAGGCAGATGAAGTAACTAGGTCAGAAGTGACGGTGTAAAAGAGCTCTAAGAGCCAAACTGCTCACGCATAATTCCACAGCACCAAAGATGGATTAGCATCATTAGGGATCATTTTAAAATATATTATTTAACAGCTATAAAAATTATTAAAGTCTCTATTAGGAGGTAGAGGTGTGGTGATTAGAGATTGACGGACAGCCGGGTCCCATGTCTCGGCTGGGACCCCTGCTGTGTATATTCGGGAGCCACCAGGACAGCTCAGTACCTCCCCGGCGCTTGGTGGCAGCCTACTTGGCGGACAAGTGATTCTCAACCACCTGCAGGGCTCCATGGGAGATGGAGTCCTCCACAGCCTGGTTGGGGGCTCGGTAGCACCAGGGGTGCTGTATGGACTCCGCGAGCCCAGCTGCTTGATTCTCAGCCCCACCCGAAGGGCAATTAGGACCAGGTGGTCAGCCACCTGGAACTCTTCCGGTGGGGTATAAACGGGGCCCGCCACCTCCACTCGAGGCCAGAATCGTGAGGAAGAGGACGAGGTTGCCTGGGAGGAGTGGGTGCCGGAAGCGGTTGGTTGTGTGAGTTTTGGTGCTTGAACACTGTTGGGCCCAGGACGGGGAAGACGTGTGCCCACGTCTGAAGAAACAAAATAAAGCCCTTTGATGTGAACGCGTGTCGCGTAGTCTGGCCGGTCGGTGATAACGCTTTTACACTGTGCGCTGGAGGATCCCGCCCGTCCATTGGGCGGAACCGCGTCGCTGCTGACCATACGGGCGCAACCACGCATCACACTGAGTGCGGCGCCGTGAGAGCGCCAGTAGCCCCGCGCAGGCTACACAAGTAGTCAGGCGCTGACGCACAGCGCTGAGCGCCGACAGCTGCAGGGACGCAGCAAGGCAACTGCGACACGCGAGCCGCTGCACGGGCTGCAGCAGGCAGCGAGCCAGCCGAGTACCCAACTGGGCCGCCGGGGGGCTGGGGCTTTTTCAATGGGGGAAAAAAAACCCGGGAAAGGGGGAACGACAGAGCCGCCCGAGCCCCCCCACAGGGTGAGGGTGGTGCGGGCGGGTTTTTTTTTCCCCTGGGGTGACCACCCCCTGGCCCGAGGGGGACCCAGTGGGCGGGGAACGGTTCCATGGCGGGAGGCGGAGCCAGCCGAGGTGGCGGGGGGGTGTGTCTTTCCCCGCCTGAGCCCGCGGTGATGGGGGAGAGCCCGGGAAGCTTCCCCGGGGGGGCCCCCTGCAAGGGGGGAGGGCGCCCGGCAGGTAACGGGGGGTGCCCCTTCCCCCCCAGGGGGATTGGCAGGCGGGGTGAAGCGCCCTTTCCCCCTCCTGACTACCGGGGGCCCCCGGGGGGTCCCGGGTTTTTTTGGGACGGCGGGGAGAGGCACCGGGAGCCCCAAACCCCGCCCCCTTAATTTTTGGGGTGTAGGGGGGGGTCCATTGTCCTCGCCCCAGTCCCTTTAAATTTTTATCCGCGGGGCAAGGAGGGGCGGAGAAAAAGGGGGTATCCCCCCGGGCCCTGGCTAATGGGGGGCGGGGGGCCAGCCTCCCCCCGGAGACAGAGCGGGGCAGGGTAAAGGGACCGGAGAAAAGGGGTGACGGCACGGGGGCTTGTTGCCTGTCAGGGGACCCCCCACCCCCGGAGCGCTGGATGTGAAGCCCCGGACGAGCGCAAAAAAGCAGCTGGGGGAAAGGGGCGCCACCCCGCCCGACCGCCCCCCCGGGGTCTTGGGCAGCCCCAAAGGGGGGGGGGGGCCTCCCCTTTCCAAGGGGACGGCCCCATGGCAACCCAAAAGGAAAAAAGGGGGGAACCCCAAGGGGAAAACCGGAAAACCCGGGGCAAGAGCAGTGCCTGCGTTTGGGAGCCGGGGGAGGGCTGCCCCCGCAGAGGGGGGGAATAAAGCCTCCTCGGGGGGGCCGGGGCAGGTTTTCCCTCCCTGCTTCCGCAAACCCGGGCCATACTGGGGGGGTCGGCTATTTTATAACGGCCCTGTGGCCATGTTGGGTGGGGGCCTGGGGGGCCCCGGGGCAACACCCCAGACCCCAATTTTTTTACAGGGCGCCACAGGACCAGGAATGGCCCCCGCCGGGAGGCCGGGCCCGGGGCAGGCCGGACCCGAAAACCCCCATCTGAGGGAGGGCCTTTGGGGGGGACACCCGGGTCCCCCCCCGCGGGGCGCCTTGTAATTTTCGGACCGGACAGCTATACCCCCCCGGGGTTTGGGGGCCCATTTTGGGGAAGGGCCCCCCCAACCACCTGGGGGGCTCCATGGGAGATGGAGCCCTCCACAGCCTGGTTGGGGGGCTGGGTGGCCGGGGGGTGCTGGGACCCGGAGCTGTTGACCCCCGCCCCACCCGAAAGGGGTAAGGGGCCAGGGGGTCAGCCCCTGGGAACTCTTCCGTGGGGAAAACGGCCAGCCACCCCCGGGCCCGAACCGGGGGGAAGAGCGAAAACCGGGAGGAGGGGGGTGAAAGGGGTTTTTGTGTGAGTTTTGGGTTGAACCTGGTTTGGGGCTGTGGGGGGGGGAAGCGTTGGGCCCCGCTGAAAAACAAAATAAAAACCCTTTGGGGTGAACCGGTCTCGTAGTCTTTCCGGGGGGCCCATATTTTTTTACAAGATGCCCCATTGATCCAGTAAAGGGGAAAAATAACAATACCAGTAGTCATAGTGGGCTAACATATCAACTGCCCCACAGGTTCAGAAACCTGAAAGGGTCAAGTGTGGTAAACATCCCGATGTGGAGTATAAGCAAAGGACATTTTTCGTTTTTATAACACCGGTTACACCTCACTGGGGCTTCATGAAACGGGGGAGTTCTTTTATAAATGGCGAAGCAGAAAAGCGAAATGTGCTTACCAAAAAAAATCCGGGGTGCAGGAATCTGTGATCCAACTTCAGGTTCTTCCGCACAAACCGGACAGCGGAAATAACACATGTGCACGCACCTTCTGTCCCGCCTCAACTCTCCCAGAATTCCCATCTTTGAATATGCAATCAATATAAAAGCTTAAGCTCAGCCTTCTGTGAAAAAGACAATGGGAAAAGAGAGGGAAAAATAATTCAGGAATACAGGGGAAGGAAAGGAAAACATACTATTTGTTTTAATTAAACGTGGTATAATCAACAAAAGGGAAGTTGATCGATTGACATAGTATGTATTGGAGAAACTTGAAATCTCAAGTTCACAAAGTCACACAATGCTAAAATAAAAGAAGTCTCACCGCTGAGGTCATATGAAAGCTTATTGGGGTACAGAAAAAAAATAGGCACATGGGAAAAGACTAAATGTCAACTTCAATCTAAATTTCCATTTTAATTATGTAGTTTATTTTGTCATTAAAGTCGAACATCATAAATGTATCTTAAAATCGTTAATTAACAGTTTCTCAAATCCACATCGTGAGTTAAGTAGCACGTAAATGCTTTTTTTGTATTTAAACTTCTATGTGCTCTATGTGTGAATCATATTGCTTCTTAAACTGGCTTCTTCCTCTGACTGGACACAGAATCCATTACATTCGGGGATATTACAGCTTTCGAATAACTAAAATACTGGAAGTATACTGATATCATTTTCATGATGATAGGAGTTAAAGCATTTAAACATGGGTTTCACGGTGATTGTGCGACCTTCGATGAAATTATTTATTCAGCATCCCTCACGGGCGGCTCTAAGTGAAAAATCGGGGGCCCCTTCCCCACCACTGGCAAATATGGTATCTTTTTGCACGGTGGATGGCCCCCCGCTTGGACACGCATAGCCACCTTCGTGCTCATGACACAAGCGTTAACTTTGTCAAATTTGTTCCCTGCTTTTAGCTGTGTCGTTATTTTCTTTTTGTTTTACATGCAATACTAGAAATACCAGCGCTTTAGGGGAGAAGTAGGGTTAAAGAAGTAATGAAAAAAAGGAAACATTTTTAATAACGAACATGATTGAGAATGTTTTTTTTTCATTGTGATGAGTGTTATATATATATATATATATATATATATATAAAATATATATATATATATATATATATATATACACACACACACATATATAATATATATATATATTGTAGAATAGGCCCGCCCCTTGAATGTCCAGACTCCAGACACAGGTAAAAGTCCTCCAGTTGACTTTATAAATTTCCACAGTGCACAAAGCACACTCTCCACCACTATACTATAAACCACAATAACACAAATACAACCCTCCGGGTTTTCCCAGACGCTGCCACCCTTCCACCCAGCTCAGCTCGCCATCTGGGAGCTCCCAAGTCCTTTTATTTTCCCCTGCCCCGGGAAGTGTTCCAACCCAGTCCATGTGATTCTTAATGGTCAGGACAAGTCCTTTCTTTTCACCCCGAAGCCCATCGCCTTCCTGGCGAACTTCAAAGGTCAGGGCCGAAGAAAATCTTTGTTCCTCCTTAGCTCCTCTGCGGCCCCTGAGGTATCCAGCAGGGTCTTGCACGAAACTTCATGTCCCATGACCCCTGGTGGTCTTTAGGGGACCTCCAACGGAGGGCTCCATCTGGAGTTGGGGTATTGGCCGATGATAAGTCACCCCAAAATCACTTATATATATATATATATATACACATATACATATATAATGTATATACGTAAATATACATATATACATATAATGTGGGCCCGCCAGGGCTGGAGCCGCCGGACGCAGGAGGACCAAAGGGGGGCTTTGTCCTCCCCGACCCAGGGGGCCCCCCCTGGTTGTGTTGCTCTACAGGGCTTAGAAGCCCAACCCTAGGGACCCGAGGTCACCGCCAGGCGGCGCCTCGTGCTTACCCCCGTGGTTCTGGGCCAGGGATGGACCCCGGGCCCGGGACGCCAGGGAAGACCAGAGGAGGGCTTGTGCCTCCTCCAGATGCAGGGCACGGCCTGGTTGGGGGGCCACGGGTAGAGGCTTGGAAGCCCAATCCTGTGGGTGGGGCCACCGCATGGCGCGGGAGCCTGGGGAAACCCCTGAGCCCAGACTTCCGCCACACCAGGAAGTATATATATATATTAGGGGGGACTGAAAAATTAATCTAATTAATTAGAGGGTTTGTAATTAATTAATCTTGATTAACGCATGTAATCACAAGAAAATTTGTCCAAAAGCCAAATGTTTTTTTTAATTTTAAAAAGGGGTTTTTAGTGGGAAGAATCAAATAATAGACAGGGACATGAATACTGTAAACTCAAGGTCTTTAATTTCTGAAAAAGTGCATTTAAACGATTTCAGTTCAAAACAGAAAAAAAAAATATCACCCCTGGCTAAAATTGGCAGACTTAAAATAAAGTGTATTTATGTACTTTAAGTACATGTTCAGAATGGCATTGTCTTTAAATAATAATATTTTTTTTTTTCCGATCCTGTTCGCTGTGAAGCAATCAGAATTGATGTCGAATGCTGGTGATTAGCCTTACAGTTTTTTTTCAGGTGGAGCGTTACAGCTTCTGCTGACGTCACGCCTGATACCAAAACTTTATTAAAATATTTTTAGATGTTTTTTAAAATTCAACCGACACGGAGAAAAAAGGAAAAGAAAAAGAAGAGAGAGAAGGAAGAGATGGAGGTAAAGGGGAGGGAGGGGTTTTTATAGAATAAACAATAAATGAACCAGAATCCGCTTTAGACCTGCAGAAAGAGAGGGGAACCCAAGACAAAAACATTGCTCAGCTACATGAAGATATATAAAAGTAAAAATGTTTGCTGGGCAATCATACAGTAATTATTACTGAGGCATTTAGGGCCACCACAACCTTAGATCATGTGCTGAAGATGTCCAAGTCATCTTAAGGAAATCACCATGTGAGCACCTGTGCGGGCGACGCCTGTATTGTAAGGTTTCTATAGGAGCATCCAATAGTGAGGGGAAGGGGCCCAAAACCTGCCCCAAAACGTCGGAGATGGAGGGAGTTCCCCGAGATCCAGAGGGCACCCCAAACGAGACCCAGGGGGGCGCCACCAGAGAAGCCCAACCACCGAGAGGGGGAGGATCACCTCACAACAGAGCCAACAGGCCGGAGATATCAACGAAGCCCTCAGCCCACCTGCAG
>NW_024380796.1:0-51930 GCF_016835505.1 Polypterus senegalus | reverse complement strand
AAACGCTTTTAAAATTTGGTAAAAAGGACCTTCAACTTTCCCTAAACGTTTGGGGGGCCCAAAAAAAGTCAAAATATTCTGGTAAAGGCAGTTCTAAATGATGAAACCCCCAGTACCCTTATTGGTTAAGAACTGTCTGGATGGTTTCCCCACTGTATTTCAAGGTGCAATTCAACATCTCAAACTCAACGTTTGAAATTCCTATTGAGTTGCACTGGGCAAAAACTGAAGTTGAGTTAAATTTAATGAGTCTTAATTTCTATGTTGTGAAACCACTTGAAACACATCTCTGCGATATAGTTTTTACAGAAATGAACTGTTTTGAACAGTTTCCTGGTGGAAAACAAGGCGTCACACATGTGTACACAAAGTGATATTTTCAGGCCCTGAAGCGCGTTATGGTGAAATAAGGTTACCTTCAACTCTAACTCTGTGTAAAGTCAAAATACTCTGGTAAAAGCAGTTCTAAATGATGAAATCCCCAGTACCCTTATGGTTAAGAACTGTTTGGATGGTTTCCCAACTGTTTTCAAAGTGCACTTCAACATCTCAAACTCACTTTTGAAATCCTATTGAGTTGCATTGGGCAAAACTGAAGTTGAGTGAAACTCAATGAGTCTTAACTTCTATGTTGTGAAACCACTTGAAACACATCTGCGACATAGTTTTTACAGAAATGAACTGTTTTGAACAGTTTCCTGGTGGAAAACAAGCCGTCACACATGTGTACACAAAGTTATTTTCAGGCCCTGAAGCGTTATGGTGAAATAAGGTTACCTTCAACTCTAACTCTGTGTAAAGTCAAAATACTCTGGTAAAAAGCAGTTCTAAATGATGAAATCCCCAGTACCCTTATGGTTAAGAACTGTTTGGATGGTTTCCCAACTGTTTTCAAAGTGCACTTCAACATCTCAAACTCACTTTTGAAATCCCCATTAACTTGCATTGGACAAAACTGAAGTTGAGTGAAACTCAATGAGTCTTAACTTCTATGTTGTGAAACCACTTGAAACACATCTGCGACATAGTTTTTACAGAAATGAACTGTTTTGAACAGTTTCCTGGTGGAAAACAAGGCGTCACACATGTGTACACAAAGTTATTTTCAGGCCCTGAAAGCGTTATGGTGAAATAAGGTTACCTTCAACTCTAACGCTGTGGAAAGTCAAAATACTCTGGTAAAAGCAGTTCTAAATGATGAAATCCCCAGTACCCTTATGGTTAAGAACTGTTTGGATGGTTTCCCAACTGTTTTCAAAGTGCACTTCAACATCTCAAACTCACTTTTGAAATCCCCATTAACTTGCATTGGGCAAAAACTGAAGTTGAGTGAAACTCAATGAGTCTTAACTTCTATGTTGTGAAACCACTTGAAACACATCTGCGACATAGTTTTTTACAGAAATGAACTGTTTTGAACAGTTTCCTGGTGGAAAACAAGCCGTCACACATGTGTACACAAAGTTATTTTCAGGCCCTGAAGCGCGTATGGTGAAATAAGGTTACCTTCAACTCTAACGCTGTGTAAAGTCAAAATACTCTGGTAAAAGCATTCTAAATGATGAAATCCCCAGTACCCTTATGGTTAAGAACTGTTTGGATGGTTTCCCAACTGTTTTCAAAGTGCACTTCAACATCTCAAACTCACTTTTGAAATCCCTATTAACTTGCATTGGACAAAACTGAAGTTGAGTGAAACTCAATGAGTCTTAACTTCTATGTTGTGAAACCACTTGAAACACATCTGCGACATAGTTTTTTACAGAAATGAACTGTTTTGAACAGTTTCCTGGTGGAAAACAAGCCGTCACACATGTGTACACAAAGTTATTTTCAGGCCCTGAAACGCGTTATGGTGAAATAAGGTTACCTTCAACTCTAACTCTGTGGAAAGTCAAAATACTCTGGTAAAGGCAGTTCTAAATGATGAAATCCCCAGTACCCTTATGGTTAAGAACTGTTTGGATGGTTTCCCAACTGTTTTCAAAGTGCACTTCAACATCTCAAACTCACTTTTGAAATCCTTTGACTTGCATTGGGCAAAACTGAAGTTGAGTGAAACTCAATGAGTCTTAACTTCTATGTTGTGAAACCACTTGAAACACATCTGCGACATAGTTTTTACAGAAATGAACTGTTTTGAACAGTTTCCTGGTGGAAAACAAGGCGTCACACATGTGTACACAAAGTTATTTTCAGGCCCTGAAACGCGTTATGGTGAAATAAGGTTACCTTCAACTCTAACGCTGTGTAAAGTCAAAATACTCTGGTAAAAGCAGTTCTAAATGATGAAATCCCCAGTACCCTTATGGTTAAGAACTGTTTGGATGGTTTCCCAACTGTTTTTCAAAGTGCACTTCAACATCTCATACTCACTTTTGAAATCCCCATTAACTTGCAATGGATAAAAACTGAAGTTGAGTGAAACTCAATGAGTCTTAACTTCTATGTTGTGAAACCACTTGAAACACATCTGTGACATAATTTTTTACAGAAATGAACTGTTTTGAACAGTTTCCTGGTGGAAAACAAGGCGTCACACATGTGTACACAAAATTAGAATTTCAGGCCCTGAACGCGTTATGGTGAAATAAGGTTACCTTCAACTCTAACGCTGTGTAAAGTCAAAATACTCTGGTAAAAGCAGTTCTAAATGATGAAATCCCCAGTACCCTTATGGTTAAGAACTGTTTGGATGGTTTCCCAACTGTTTTCAAAGTGCACTTCAACATCTCAAACTCACTTTTGAAATCCTACTTAACTTGCATTGGGCAAAACTGAAGTTGAGTGAAACTCAATGAGTCTTAACTTCTATGTTGTGAAACCACTTGAAACACATCTGCGACATAGTTTTTACAGAAATGAACTGTTTTGAACAGTTTCCTGGTGGAAAACAAGGCGTCACACATGTGTACACAAAGTTATTTTCAGGCCCTGAAGCGCGTTATGGTGAAATAAGGTTACCTTCAACTCTAAAGCTGTGTAAAGTCAAAATACTCTGGTAAAAGCAGTTCTAAATGATGAAATCCCCAGTACCCTTATGGTTAAGAACTGTTTGGATGGTTTCCCAACTGTTTTTCAAAGTGCACTTCAACATCTCAAACTCACTTTTGAAATTCCTATTGAGTTGCATTGGACAAAACTGAAGTTGAGTGAAACTCAATGAGTCTTAACTTCTATGTTGTGAAACCACTTGAAACACATCTGCGACATAGTTTTTTACAGAAATGAACTGTTTTGAACAGTTTCCTGGTGGAAAACAAGGCGTCACACATGTGTACACAAAGTTATTTTCAGGCCCTGAAAGCGTTATGGTGAAATAAGGTTACCTTCAACTCTAACGCTGTGTAAAGTCAAAATACTCTGGTAAAAGCAGTTCTAAATGATGAAATCCCCAGTACCCTTATGGTTAAGAACTGTTTGGATGGTTTCCCAACTGTTTTCAAAGTGCACTTCAACATCTCAAACTCACTTTTTGAAATCCTATTGAGTTGCATTGGGCAAAACTGAAGTTGAGTTAAACTCAATGAGTCTTAACTTCTATGTTGTGAAACCACTTGAAACACATCTGCGACATAGTTTTTACAGAAATGAACTGTTTTGAACAGTTTCCTGGTGGAAAACAAGGCGTCACACATGTGTACACAAAGTTGTTTTCAGGCCCTGAAAGCGTTATGGTGAAATAAGGTTACCTTCAACTCTAACTCTGTGTAAAGTCAAAATACTCTGGTAAAGCAGTTCTAAATGATGAAATCCCCAGTACCCTTATGGTTAAGAACTGTTTGGATGGTTTCCCAACTGTTTTCAAAGTGCACTTCAACATCTCAAACTCACTTTTGAAATCCCATTGACTTGCATTGGGCAAAACTGAAGTTGAGTGAAACTCAATGAGTCTTAACTTCTATGTTGTGAAACCACTTGAAACACAATCTGCGACATAGTTTTTTACCGAAATGAACTGTTTTGAACAGTTTCCTGGTGGAAAACAAGGCGTCACACATGTGTACACAAAGTTATTTTCAGGTCTTGAAAAGTGTTATGATGAATTCAGGTTACCTTCAACTCAAACTCTGTGAAAGTCAAAATACTCTGGTAAAGGCAGTTCTAAATGATGAAACCCCAGTACCCTTATGGTTAAGAACTGTTTGGATGGTTTCCCAACTGTTTTTCAAAGTGCACTTCAACATCTCAAACTCACTTTTGAAATCCCCTTTGACTTGCATTGGGCAAAACTGAAGTTGAGTGAAACTCAATGAGTCTTAACTTCTATGTTGTGAAACCACTTGAAACACATCTGCGACATAGTTTTTACAGAAATGAACTGTTTTGAACAGTTTCCTGGTGGAAAACAAGGCGTCACACATGTGTACACAAAGTTATTTCAGGCCCTGAAGCGTTATGGTGAAATAAGGTTACCTTCAACTCTAACGCTGTGTAAAGTCAAAATACTCTGGTAAAACAGTTCTAAATGATGAAATCCCCAGTACCCTTATGGTTAAGAACTGTTTGGATGGTTTCCCAACTGTTTTTCAAAGTGCACTTCAACATCTCAAACTCACTTTTGAAATCCCATTAACTTGCATTGGACAAAAACTGAAGTTGAGTGAAACTCAATGAGTCTTAACTTCTATGTTGTGAAACCACTTGAAACACATCTGTGACATAGTTTTTTACAGAAATGAACTGTTTTGAACAGTTTCCTGGTGGAAAACAAGGCGTCACACATGTGTACACAAAGTTATTTTCAGGCCCTGAAACGCGTTATGGTGAAATAAGATTACCTTCAACTCTAACTCTGTGGAAAGTCAAAATACTCTGGTAAAAGGCAGTTCTAAATGATGAAATCCCCAGTACCCTTATGGTTAAGAACTGTTTGGATGGTTTCCCAACTGTTTTTCAAAGTGCACTTCAACATCTCAAACTCAACTTTTGAAATCCCCATTGACTTGCATTGGGCCAAAACTGAAGTTGAGTGAAACTCAATGAGTCTTAACTTCTATGTTGTGAAACCACTTGAAAACATCTGCGACATAGTTTTTACAGAAATGAACTGTTTTGAACAGTTTCCTGGTGGAAAACAAGGCGTCACACATGTGTACACAAAGTGATTTTCAGGCCCTGAAGCGCGTTATGGTGAAATAAGGTTACCTTCAACTCTAACGCTGTGTAAAGTCAAAATACTCTGGTAAAACAGTTCTAAATGATGAAATCCCCAGTACCCTTATGGTTAAGAACTGTTTGGATGGTTTCCCAACTGTTTTTCAAAGTGCACTTCAACATCTCAAACTCACCTTTTGAAATCCTATTAACTTGCATTGGGCAAAACTGAAGTTGAGTGAAACTCAATGAGTCTTAACTTCTATGTTGTGAAACCACTTGAAACACATCTGCGACATAGTTTTTACAGAAATGAACTGTTTTGAACAGTTTCCTGGTGGAAAACAAGGCGTCACACATGTGTACACAAAGTTATTTTCAGGCCCTGAAAGCGTTATGGTGAAATAAGGTTACCTTCAACTCTAACGCTGTGTAAAGTCAAAATACTCTGGTAAAAGCAGTTCTAAATGATGAAATCCCCAGTACCCTTATGGTTAAGAACTGTTTGGATGGTTTCCCAACTGTTTTCAAAGTGCACTTCAACATCTCAAACTCACTTTTGAAATCCCTATTGACTTGCATTGGGCAAAACTGAAGTTGAGTGAAACTCAATGAGTCTTAACTTCTATGTTGTGAAACCACTTGAAACACATCTGCGACATAGTTTTTACAGAAATGAACTGTTTTGAACAGTTTCCTGGTGGAAAACAAGGCGTCACACATGTGTACACAAAGTTATTTCAGGCCCTGAAGCGCGTTATGGTGAAATAAGGTTACCTTCAACTCTAACTGTGTAAAGTCAAAATACTCTGGTAAAAGCAGTTCTAAATGATGAAATCCCCAGTACCCTTATGGTTAAGAACTGTTTGGATGGTTTCCCAACTGTTTTCAAAGTGCACTTCAACATCTCAAACTCACTTTTGAAATCCCCATTAACTTGCATTGGGCAAAACTGAAGTTGAGTGAAACTCAATGAGTCTTAACTTCTATGTTGTGAAACCACTTGAAACACATCTGCGACATAGTTTTTACAGAAATGAACTGTTTTGAACAGTTTCCTGGTGGAAAACAAGGCGTCACACATGTGTACACAAAGTGAATTTTCAGGCCCTGAAAGCGCGTTATGGTGAAATAAGGTTACCTTCAACTCTAACTCTGTGTAAAGTCAAAATACTCTGGTAAAAGCAGTTCTAAATGATGAAATCCCCAGTACCCTTATTGTTAAGAACTGTTTGGATGGTTTCCCAACTGTTTTCAAAGTGCACTTCAACATCTCAAACTCACTTTTGAAATCCCCATTAACTTGCATTGGGCAAAAACTGAAGTTGAGTGAAACTCAATGAGTCTTAACTTCTATGTTGTGAAACCACTTGAAACACATCTGCGACATAGTTTTTACAGAAATGAACTGTTTTGAACAGTTTCCTGGTGGAAAACAAGGCGTCACACATGTGTACACAAAGTTGTTTTTCAGGCCCTGAAACGCGTTATGGTGAAATAAGGTTAACTTCAACTCTAACTCTGTGGAAAGTCAAAATACTCTGGAAAAAGCAGTTCTAAATGATGAAATCCCCAGTACCCTTATGGTTAAGAACTGTTTGGATGGTTTCCCAACTGTTTTTCAAAGTGCACTTCAACATCTCAAACTCACTTTTGAAATCCCCATTGACTTGCATTGGGCCAAAACTGAAGTTGAGTGAAACTCAATGAGTCTTAAGTGCTATGTTGTGAAACCACTTGAAACACATCTGCGACATAGTTTTTACAGAAATGAACTGTTTTGAACAGTTTCCTGGTGGAAAACAAGGTCACACATGTGTACACAAAGTTGTTTTCAGGTCTTGAAAAGTGTTATGATGAATTCAGGTTACCTTCAACTCT
Source organism: Polypterus senegalus (assembly GCF_016835505.1). Taxonomy (NCBI): domain Eukaryota; kingdom Metazoa; phylum Chordata; class Cladistia; order Polypteriformes; family Polypteridae; genus Polypterus; species Polypterus senegalus. Next base: position 44,952 of record NW_024380796.1, on the reverse strand, counting down.
AACTCTGTGGAAAGTCAAAATACTCTGGTAAAGGCAGTTCTAAATGATGAAATCCCCAGTACCCTTATGGTTAAGAACTGTTTGGATGGTTTCCCAACTGTTTTTCAAAGTGCACTTCAACATCTCAAACTCACTTTTGAAATCCCCTTTGACTTGCATTGGGCCAAAACTAAAGTTGAGTGAAACTCAATGAGTCTTAACTGCTATGTTGTGAAACCCCTTGAAACACATCTGCTACATAGTTTTTACAGAAATGAACTGTTTTGAACAGTTTCCTGGTGGAAAACAAGGCGTCACACATGTGTACACAAAGTTATTTTCAGGCCCTGAAAGCGTTATGGTGAAATAAGGTTACCTTCAACTCTAACGCTGTGTAAAGTCAAAATACTCTGGTAAAAGCAGTTCTAAATGATGAAATCCCCAGTACCCTTATGGTTAAGAACTGTTTGGATGGTTTCCCAACTGTTTTTCAAAGTGCACTTCAACATCTTAAACTCACCTTTTGAAATCCCTATTGACTTGCATTGGGCAAAAACTGAAGTTGAGTGAAACTCAATGAGTCTTAACTTCTATGTTGTGAAACCACTTGAAACACATCTGCGACATAGTTTTTACAGAAATGAACTGTTTTGAACAGTTTCCTGGTGGAAAACAAGGCGTCACACATGTGTACACAAAGTGATTTTCAGGCCCTGAAACGCGTTATGGTGAAATAAGGTTACCTTCAACTCTAACGCTGTGTAAAGTCAAAATACTCTGGTAAAAGCAGTTCTAAATGATGAAATCCCCAGTACCCTTATGGTTAAGAACTGTTTGGATGGTTTCCCAACTGTTTTCAAAGTGCACTTCAACATCTCAAACTCACTTTTGAAATCCCCATTAACTTGCATTGGACAAAAACTGAAGTTGAGTGAAACTCAATGAGTCTTAACTTCTATGTTGTGAAACCACTTGAAACACATCTGCGACATAGTTTTTACAGAAATGAACTGTTTTGAACAGTTTCCTGGTGGAAAACAAGGCGTCACACATGTGTACACAAAGTTATTTTCAGGCCCTGAAAAGCGTTATGGTGAAATAAGGTTACCTTCAACTCTAACTCTGTGTAAAGTCAAAATACTCTGGTAAAAGCAGTTCTAAATGATGAAATCCCCAGTACCCTTATGGTTAAGAACTGTTTGGATGGTTTCCCAACTGTTTTCAAAGTGCACTTCAACATCTCAAACTCACTTTTGAAATCCTATTGAGTTGCATTGGGCAAAAACTGAAGTTGAGTTAAATTTAATGAGTCTTAACTTCTATGTTGTGAAACCACTTGAAACACATCTGCGACATAGTTTTTACAGAAATGAACTGTTTTGAACAGTTTCCTGGTGGAAAACAAGGCGTCACACATGTGTACACAAAGTGATTTTCAGGCCCTGAAAGCGTTATGGTGAAATAAGGTTACCTTCAACTCTAACGCTGTGTAAAGTCAAAATACTCTGGTAAAAGCAGTTCTAAATGATGAAATCCCCAGTACCCTTATGGTTAAGAACTGTTTGGATGGTTTCCCAACTGTTTTCAAAGTGCACTTCAACATCTCAAACTCACTTTTGAAATCCCCATTGACTTGCATTGGGCAAAACTGAAGTTGAGTGAAACTCAATGAGTCTTAACTTCTATGTTGTGAAACCACTTGAAACACATCCGACATGCGACATAGTTTTTTACAGAAATGAACTGTTTTGAACAGTTTCCTGGTGGAAAACAAGGCGTCACACATGTGTACACAAAGTTATTTTCAGGCCCTGAAAGCGCGTTATGGTGAAATAAGGTTACCTTCAACTCTAACTCTGTGTAAAGTCAAAATACTCTGGTAAAAGCAGTTCTAAATGATGAAATCCCCAGTACCCTTATGGTTAAGAACTGTTTGGATGGTTTCCCAACTGTTTTTCAAAGTGCACTTCAACATCTCAAACTCACTTTTGAAATCCCCATTAACTTGCATTGGACAAAAACTGAAGTTGAGTGAAACTCAATGAGTCTTAACTTCTATGTTGTGAAACCACTTGAAACACATCTGCGACATAGTTTTTTACAGAAATGAACTGTTTTGAACAGTTTCCTGGTGGAAAACAAGGCGTCACACATGTGTACACAAAGTTGTTTTCAGGTCTTGAAAAGTGTTATGATGAATTCAGGTTACCTTCAACTCTAACTCTGTGGAAAGTCAAAATACTCTGGTAAAGGCAGTTCTAAATGATGAAACCCCAGTACCCTTATGGTTAAGAACTGTTTGGATGGTTTCCCAACTGTTTTTCAAGTGCACTTCAACATCTCAAACTCACTTTTGAAATCCCCTTTGACTTGCATTGGGCAAATCTAAAGTTGAGTGAAACTCAATGAGTCTTAACTTCTATGTTGTGAAACCACTTGAAAACATCTGCGACATAGTTTTTACAGAAATGAACTGTTTTGAACAGTTTCCTGGTGGAAAACAAGGCGTCACACATGTGTACACAAAGTTATTTTCAGGCCCTGAAGCGTTATGGTGAAATAAGGTTACCTTCAACTCTAACGCTGTGTAAAGTCAAAATACTCTGGTAAAAGCAGTTCTAAATGATGAAATCCCCAGTACCCTTATGGTTAAGAACTGTTTGGATGGTTTCCCAACTGTTTTTCAAAGTGCACTTCACATCTCAAACTCACTTTTGAAATCCCCATTAACTTGCATTGGGCAAAACTGAAGTTGAGTGAAACTCAATGAGTCTTAACTTCTATGTTGTGAAACCACTTGAAACACATCTGCGACATAGTTTTTTACAGAAATGAACTGTTTTGAACAGTTTCCTGGTGGAAAACAAGGCGTCACACATGTGTACACAAAGTTATTTTCAGGCCCTGAAGCGTTATGGTGAAATAAGGTTACCTTCAACTCTAACTGTGTAAAGTCAAAATACTCTGGTAAAAGCAGTTCTAAATGATGAAATCCCCAGTACCCTTATGGTTAAGAACTGTTTGGATGGTTTCCCAACTGTTTTTCAAAGTGCACTTCAACATCTCAAACTCACTTTTGAAATCCTATTGAGTTGCATTGGGCAAAAACTGAAGTTGAGTGAAACTCAATGAGTCTTAACTTCTATGTTGTGAAACCACTTGAAATACATCTGCGACATAGTTTTTACAGAAATGAACTGTTTTGAACAGTTTCCTGGTGGAAAACAAGGCGTCACACATGTGTACACAAAGTTGTTTTTCAGGCCTTGAAAGCGTTATGGTGAAATAAGGTTACCTTCAACTCTAACTCTGTGTAAAGTCAAAATACTCTGGTAAAAGCAGTTCTAAATGATGAAATCCCCAGTACCCTTATGGTTAAGAACTGTTTGGATGGTTTCCCAACTGTTTTTCAAAGTGCACTTCAACATCTCAAACTCACTTTTGAAATCCTATTGACTTGCATTGGGCAAAACTGAAGTTGAGTGAAACTCAATGAGTCTTAACTTCTATGTTGTGAAACCACTTGAAACACATCTGCGACATAGTTTTTACAGAAATGAACTGTTTTGAACAGTTTCCTGGTGGAAAACAAGGCGTCACACATGTGTACACAAAGTGATTTTCAGGCCCTGAAACGCGTTATGGTGAAATAAGGTTACCTTCAACTCTAACGCTGTGTAAAGTCAAAATACTCTGGTAAAACAGTTCTAAATGATGAAATCCCCAGTACCCTTATGGTTAAGAACTGTTTGGATGGTTTCCCAACTGTTTTTCAAAGTGCACTTCAACATCTCAAACTCACTTTTGAAATCCCCATTAACTTGCATTGGGCAAAACTGAAGTTGAGTGAAACTCAATGAGTCTTAACTTCTATGTTGTGAAACCACTTGAAACACATCTGCGACATAGTTTTTACAGAAATGAACTGTTTTGAACAGTTTCCTGGTGGAAAACAAGGCGTCACACATGTGTACACAAAGTTATTTTCAGGCCCTGAAAGCGCGTTATGGTGAAATAAGGTTACCTTCAACTCTAACGCTGTGTAAAGTCAAAATACTCTGGTAAAAGCAGTTCTAAATGATGAAATCCCCAGTACCCTTATGGTTAAGAACTGTTTGGATGGTTTCCCAACTGTTTTCAAAGTGCACTTCAACATCTCAAACTCACTTTTGAAATCCCTATTGAGTTGCATTGGGCAAAACTGAAGTTGAGTGAAACTCAATGAGTCTTAACTTCTATGTTGTGAAACCACTTGAAACACATCTGCGACATAGTTTTTACAGAAATGAACTGTTTTGAACAGTTTCCTGGTGGAAAACAAGGCGTCACACATGTGTACACAAAGTGAATTTCAGGCCCTGAAAGCGTTATGGTGAAATAAGGTTACCTTCAACTCTAACTCTGTGTAAAGTCAAAATACTCTGGTAAAAGCAGTTCTAAATGATGAAATCCCCAGTACCCTTATGGTTAAGAACTGTTTGGATGGTTTCCCAACTGTTTTTCAAAGTGCACTTCAACATCTCAAACTCACTTTTTGAAATCCCCATTGACTTGCATTGGGCAAAACTGAAGTTGAGTGAAACTCAATGAGTCTTAACTTCTATGTTGTGAAACCACTTGAAACACATCTGCGACATAGTTTTTACAGAAATGAACTGTTTTGAACAGTTTCCTGGTGGAAAACAAGGCGTCACACATGTGTACACAAAGTTATTTTCAGGCCCTGAAAAGCGTTATGGTGAAATAGGTTACCTTCAACTCTAACTCTGTGTAAAGTCAAAATACTCTGGTAAAAGCAGTTCTAAATGATGAAATCCCCAGTACCCTTATTGTTAAGAACTGTTTGGATGGTTTCCCAACTGTTTTCAAAGTGCACTTCAACATCTCAAACTCACTTTTGAAATCCTATTGAGTTGCATTGGGCAAAACTGAAGTTGAGTGAAACTCAATGAGTCTTAACTTCTATGTTGTGAAACCACTTGAAACACATCTGCGACATAGTTTTTACAGAAATGAACTGTTTTGAACAGTTTCCTGGTGGAAAACAAGGCGTCACACATGTGTACACAAAGTTAATTTCAGGCCCTGAAGCGTTATGGTGAAATAAGGTTACCTTCAACTCTAACGCTGTGTAAAGTCAAAATACTCTGGTAAAAGCAGTTCTAAATGATGAAATCCCCAGTACCCTTATGGTTAAGAACTGTTTGGATGGTTTCCCAACTGTTTTCAAAGTGCACTTCAACATCTCAAACTCACTTTTGAAATCCCATTAACTTGCATTGGACAAAACTGAAGTTGAGTGAAACTCAATGAGTCTTAACTTCTATGTTGTGAAACCACTTGAAACACTTCTGCGACATAGTTTTTTACAGAAATGAACTGTTTTGAACAGTTTCCTGGTGGAAAACAAGGCGTCACACATGTGTACACAAAGTGAATTTCAGGCCCTGAAGCGCGTTATGGTGAAATAAGGTTACCTTCAACTCTAACGCTGTGTAAAGTCAAAATACTCTGGTAAAAGCAGTTCTAAATGATGAAATCCCCAGTACCCTTATGGTTAAGAACTGTTTGGATGGTTTCCCAACTGTTTTCAAAGTGCACTTCACATCTTAAACTCACTTTTGAAATCCCCATTAACTTGCAATGGACAAAACTGAAGTTGAGTGAAACTCAATGAGTCTTAACTTCTATGTTGTGAAACCACTTGAAACACATCTGCGACATAGTTTTTACAGAAATGAACTGTTTTGAACAGTTTCCTGGTGGAAAACAAGGCGTCACACATGTGTACACAAAGTTGTTTTCAGGCCCTTGAAAAGTGTTATGGTGAATTCAAGGTTACCTTCAACTCTAACTCTGTGGAAAGTCAAAATACTCTGGTAAAGGCAGTTCTAAATGATGAAATCCCAGTACCCTTATGGTTAAGAACTGTTTGGATGGTTTCCCAACTGTTTTCAAAGTGCACTTCAACATCTCAAACTCACTTTTGAAATCCCCTTTGACTTGCATTGGGCAAAACTGAAGTTGAGTGAAACTCAATGAGTCTTAACTTCTATGTTGTGAAACCACTTGAAACACATCTGCGACATAGTTTTTACAGAAATGAACTGTTTTGAACAGTTTCCTGGTGGAAAACAAGGCGTCACACATGTGTACACAAAGTGATTTTCAGGCCCTGAAAGCGTTATGGTGAATTTAGGTTACCTTCAACTCTTTTTCTGTGTAAAGTCAAAATACTCTGGTAAAAGCAGTTCTAAATGATGAAATCCCCAGTACCCTTATGGTTAAGAACTGTTTGGATGGTTTCCCAACTGTTTTTCAAAGTGCACTTGAACATCTCAAACTCACTTTTGAAATCCTATTGACTTGCATTGGGCAAAACTGAAGTTGAGTGAAACTCAATGAGTCTTAACTTCTATGTTGTGAAACCACTTGAAACACATCTGCGACATAGTTTTTACAGAAATGAACTGTTTTGAACAGTTTCCTGGTGGAAAACAAGGCGTCACACATGTGTACACAAAGTTATTTTCAGGCCCTGAAGCGTTTATGGTGAAATAAGGTTACCTTCAACTCTAACGCTGTGTAAAGTCAAAATACTCTGGTAAAAGCAGTTCTAAATGATGAAATCCCCAGTACCCTTATGGTTAAGAACTGTTTGGATGGTTTCCCAACTGTTTTCAAAGTGCACTTCAACATCTCAAACTCACTTTTGAAATCCTATTGACTTGCATTGGGCAAAAACTGAAGTTGAGTGAAACTCAATGAGTCTTAACTTCTATGTTGTGAAACCACTTGAAACACATCTGCGACATAGTTTTTACAGAAATGAACTGTTTTGAACAGTTTCCTGGTGGAAAACAAGGCGTCACACATGTGTACACAAAGTTGTTTCAGGCCCTGAAAAGTGTTATGGTGAAATAAGTTTACCTTCAACTCTAACTCTGTGGAAAGTCAAAATACTCTGGTAAAAGCAGTTCTAAATGATGAAATCCCCAGTACCCTTATGGTTAAGAACTGTTTGGATGGTTTCCCAACTGTTTTCAAAGTGCACTTCAACATCTCAAACTCACTTTTTGAAATCCCCTTTGACTTGCATTGGGTCAAAACTGAAATTGAGTGAAACTCAATGAGTCTTAACTTCTATGTTGTGAAACCACTTGAAACACATCTGCGACATAGTGTTTTACAGAAATGAACTGTTTTGAACAGTTTCCTGGTGGAAAACAAGGCGTCACACATGTGTACACAAAGTGATTTTCAGGCCCTGAAACGCGTTATGGTGAAATAAGGTTACCTTCAACTCTAACGCTGTGTAAAGTCAAAATACTCTGGTAAAACAGTTCTAAATGATGAAATCCCCAGTACCCTTATGGTTAAGAACTGTTTGGATGGTTTCCCAACTGTTTTCAAAGTGCACTTCAACATCTCAAACTCACTTTTGAAATCCCCATTAACTTGCATTGGGCCAAAACTGAAGTTGAGTGAAACTCAATGAGTCTTAATTTCTATGTTGTGAAACCACTTGAAACACATCTGCGACATATTTTTTACAGAAATGAACTGTTTTGAACAGTTTCCTGGTGGAAAACAAGGCGTCACACATGTGTACACAAAGTTATTTTCAGGCCCTAAAACGCGTTATGTTGAAATAAGGTTACCTTCAACTCTAACTGTGTAAAGTCAAAATACTCTGGTAAAAGCAGTTCTAAATGATGAAATCCCCAGTACCCTTATGGTTAAGAACTGTTTGGATGGTTTCCCAACTGTTTTTCAAAGTGCACTTCAACATCTCAAACTCACTTTTGAAATCCTATTGAGTTGCATTGGGCAAAAACTGAAGTTGAGTTAAATCAATGAGTCTTAACTTCTATGTTGTGAAACCACTTGAAACACATCTGCGACATAGTTTTTACAGAAATGAACTGTTTTGAACAGTTTCCTGGTGGAAAACAAGGCGTCACACATGTGTACACAAAGTGATTTTCAGGCCCTGAAACGCGTTATGGTGAAATAAGGTTACCTTCAACTCTAACGCTGTGTAAAGTCAAAATACTCTGGTAAAAGCAGTTCTAAATGATGAAATCCCCAGTACCCTTATGGTTAAGAACTGTTTGGATGGTTTCCCAACTGTTTTTCAAAGTGCACTTCAACATCTCAAACTCACTGTTTGAAATCCCTATTGACTTGCATTGGACAAAAACTGAAGTTGAGTGAAACTCAATGAGTCTTAACTTCTATGTTGTGAAACCACTTGAAACACTTCTGCGACATAGTTTTTTACAGAAATGAACTGTTTTGAACAGTTTCCTGGTGGAAAACAAGGCGTCACACATGTGTACACAAAGTTGTTTTCAGGCCCTGAAAAGTTTATGGTGAAATCAGGTTACCTTCAACTCTAACTCTGTGGAAAGTCAAAATACTCTGGTAAAAGCAGTTCTAAATGATGAAATCCCCAGTACCCTTATGGTTAAGAACTGTTTGGATGGTTTCCCAACTGTTTTCAAAGTGCACTTCAACATCTCAAACTCACTTTTGAAATCCTATTGAGTTGCATTGGGCAAAAACTGAAGTTGAGTGAAACTCAATGAGTCTTAACTTCTATGTTGTGAAACCACTTGAAACACATCTGCGACATAGTTTTTACAGAAATGAACTGTTTTGAACAGTTTCCTGGTGGAAAACAAGGCGTCACACATGTGTACACAAAGTTATTTTCAGGCCCTGAAGCGTTATGGTGAAATAAGGTTACCTTCAACTCTAACGCTGTGTAAAGTCAAAATACTCTGGTAAAAGCAGTTCTAAATGATGAAATCCCCAGTACCCTTATGGTTAAGAACTGTTTGGATGGTTTCCCAACTGTTTTCAAAGTGCACTTCAACATCTCAAACTCACTTTTGAAATCCCCATTAACTTGCATTGGGCAAAACTGAAGTTGAGTGAAACTCAATGAGTCTTAACTTCTATGTTGTGAAACCACTTGAAACACATCTGCGACATAGTTTTTACAGAAATGAACTGTTTTGAACAGTTTCCTGGTGGAAAACAAGGCGTCACACATGTGTACACAAAGTTATTTTCAGGCCCTGAAAAGCGTTATGGTGAAATAAGGTTACCTTCAACTCTAACGCTGTGTAAAGTCAAAATACTCTGGTAAAAGCAGTTCTAAATGATGAAATCCCCAGTACCCTTATGGTTAAGAACTGTTTGGATGGTTTCCCAACTGTTTTTCAAAGTGCACTTCAACATCTCAAACTCACTTTTGAAATCCCATTGACTTGCATTGGGCAAAACTGAAGTTGAGTGAAACTCAATGAGTCTTAACTTCTATGTTGTGAAACCACTTGAAACACATCTGCGACATAGTTTTTACAGAAATGAACTGTTTTGAACAGTTTCCTGGTGGAAAACAAGGCGTCACACATGTGTACACAAAGTTATTTTCAGGCCCTGAAAGCGTTATGGTGAAATAAGGTTACCTTCAACTCTAACTCTGTGTAAAGTCAAAATACTCTGGTAAAAGCAGTTCTAAATGATGAAATCCCCAGTACCCTTATGGTTAAGAACTGTTTGGATGGTTTCCCAACTGTTTTCAAAGTGCACTTCAACATCTCAAACTCACTTTTGAAATCCCCATTGACTTGCATTGGGCAAAACTGAAGTTGAGTGAAACTCAATGAGTCTTAACTTCTATGTTGTGAAACCACTTGAAACACATCTGCGACATAGTTTTTACAGAAATGAACTGTTTTGAACAGTTTCCTGGTGGAAAACAAGGCGTCACACATGTGTACACAAAGTTATTTTCAGGCCCTGAAAAGCGTTATGGTGAAATAAGGTTACCTTCAACTCTAACTCTGTGTAAAGTCAAAATACTCTGGTAAAAGCAGTTCTAAATGATGAAATCCCCAGTACCCTTATGGTTAAGAACTGTTTGGATGGTTTCCCAACTGTTTTTCAAAGTGCACTTCAACATCTCAAACTCACTTTTGAAATCCTATTGAACTTGCATTGGGCAAAACTGAAGTTGAGTGAAACTCAATGAGTCTTAACTTCTATGTTGTGAAACCACTTGAAACACATCTGCGACATAGTTTTTACAGAAATGAACTGTTTTGAACAGTTTCCTGGTGGAAAACAAGGCGTCACACATGTGTACACAAAGTTATTTTCAGGCCCTGAATCGCGTTATGGTGAAATAAGTTTACCTTCAACTCTAACGCTGTGTAAAGTCAAAATACTCTGGTAAAAGCAGTTCTAAATGATGAAATCCCCAGTACCCTTATGGTTAAGAACTGTTTGGATGGTTTCCCAACTGTTTTCAAAGTGCACTTCAACATCTCAAACTCACTTTTGAAATCCTATTGAGTTGCATTGGGCAAAACTGAAGTTGAGTGAAACTCAATGAGTCTTAACTTCTATGTTGTGAAACCACTTGAAACACATCTGCGACATAGTTTTTACAGAAATGAACTGTTTTGAACAGTTTCCTGGTGGAAAACAAGGCGTCACACATGTGTACACAAAGTTATTTTCAGGCCCTGAAAGCGTTATGGTGAAATAAGGTTACCTTCAACTCTAACTCTGTGTAAAGTCAAAATACTCTGGTAAAAGCAGTTCTAAATGATGAAATCCCCAGTACCCTTATGGTTAAGAACTGTTTGGATGGTTTCCCAACTGTTTTTCAAAGTGCACTTCAACATCTCAAACTCACTTTTGAAATCCTATTGACTTGCATTGGGCAAAACTGAAGTTGAGTGAAACTCAATGAGTCTTAACTTCTATGTTGTGAAACCACTTGAAACACATCTGCGACATAGTTTTTACAGAAATGAACTGTTTTGAACAGTTTCCTGGTGGAAAACAAGGCGTCACACATGTGTACACAAAGTGATTTTCAGGCCCTGAAAGCGTTATGGTGAAATAAGGTTACCTTCAACTCTAACGCTGTGTAAAGTCAAAATACTCTGGTAAAAGCAGTTCTAAATGATGAAATCCCCAGTACCCTTATGGTTAAGAACTGTTTGGATGGTTTCCCAACTGTTTTCAAAGTGCACTTCAACATCTCAAACTCACTTTTGAAATCCTATTGACTTGCATTGGGCAAAACTGAAGTTGAGTGAAACTCAATGAGTCTTAACTTCTATGTTGTGAAACCACTTGAAACACATCTGCGACATAGTTTTTACAGAAATGAACTGTTTTGAACAGTTTCCTGGTGGAAAACAAGGCGTCACACATGTGTACACAAAGTGATTTTCAGGCCCTGAAGCGCGTTATGGTGAAATAAGGTTACCTTCAACTCTAACGCTGTGTAAAGTCAAAATACTCTGGTAAAAGCAGTTCTAAATGATGAAATCCCCAGTACCCTTATGGTTAAGAACTGTTTGGATGGTTTCCCAACTGTTTTCAAAGTGCACTTCAACATCTCAAACTCACTTTTGAAATCCCCATTAACTTGCATTGGGCAAAACTGAAGTTGAGTGAAACTCAATGAGTCTTAACTTCTATGTTGTGAAACCACTTGAAACACATCTGCGACATAGTTTTTACAGAAATGAACTGTTTTGAACAGTTTCCTGGTGGAAAACAAGGCGTCACACATGTGTACACAAAGTTATTTTCAGGCCCTGAAAGCGTTATGGTGAAATAAGGTTACCTTCAACTCTAACGCTGTGTAAAGTCAAAATACTCTGGTAAAAGCAGTTCTAAATGATGAAATCCCCAGTACCCTTATGGTTAAGAACTGTTTGGATGGTTTCCCAACTGTTTTCAAAGTGCACTTCAACATCTCAAACTCACTTTTGAAATCCCCATTAACTTGCATTGGGCAAAACTGAAGTTGAGTGAAACTCAATGAGTCTTAACTTCTATGTTGTGAAACCACTTGAAACACATCTGCGACATAGTTTTTACAGAAATGAACTGTTTTGAACAGTTTCCTGGTGGAAAACAAGGCGTCACACATGTGTACACAAAGTTGTTTTCAGGCCCTGAAAAGTGTTATGGTGAAATAAGGTTACCTTCAACTCTAACTCTGTGGAAAGTCAAAATACTCTGGTAAAAGCAGTTCTAAATGATGAAATCCCCAGTACCCTTATGGTTAAGAACTGTTTGGATGGTTTCCCAACTGTTTTTCAAAGTGCACTTCAACATCTCAAACTCACTTTTGAAATCCCCATTGACTTGCATTGGGCAAAAACTGAAGTTGAGTGAAACTCAATGAGTCTTAACTTCTATGTTGTGAAACCACTTGAAACATCTGCGACATAGTTTTTACAGAAATGAACTGTTTTGAACAGTTTCCTGGTGGAAAACAAGGCGTCACACATGTGTACACAAAGTTATTTTCAGGCCCTGAAAGCGTTATGGTGAAATAAGGTTACCTTCAACTCTAACTCTGTGTAAAGTCAAAATACTCTGGTAAAACAGTTCTAAATGATGAAATCCCCAGTACCCTTATGGTTAAGAACTGTTTGGATGGTTTCCCAACTGTTTTCAAAGTGCACTTCAACATCTCAAACTCACTTTTGAAATCCCTATTGACTTGCATTGGGCAAAACTGAAGTTGAGTGAAACTCAATGAGTCTTAACTTCTATGTTGTGAAACCACTTGAAACACATCTGCGACATAGTTTTTACAGAAATGAACTGTTTTGAACAGTTTCCTGGTGGAAAACAAGGCGTCACACATGTGTACACAAAGTGATTTTCAGGCCCTGAAAAGCGTTATGGTGAAATAAGGTTACCTTCAACTCTAACGCTGTGTAAAGTCAAAATACTCTGGTAAAAGCAGTTCTAAATGATGAAATCCCCAGTACCCTTATGGTTAAGAACTGTTTGGATGGTTTCCCAACTGTTTTTCAAAGTGCACTTCAACATCTCAAACTCACTTTTGAAATCCCTATTGAACTTGCATTGGGCAAAACTGAAGTTGAGTGAAACTCAATGAGTCTTAACTTCTATGTTGTGAAACCACTTGAAACACATCTGCGACATAGTTTTTACAGAAATGAACTGTTTTGAACAGTTTCCTGGTGGAAAACAAGGCGTCACACATGTGTACACAAAGTTGTTTTCAGGCCCTGAAAGCGTTATGGTGAAATAAGGTTACCTTCAACTCTAACTCTGTGTAAAGTCAAAATACTCTGGTAAAAGCAGTTCTAAATGATGAAATCCCCAGTACCCTTATGGTTAAGAACTGTTTGGATGGTTTCCCAACTGTTTTTCAAAGTGCACTTCAACATCTCAAACTCACTTTTGAAATCCTATTGACTTGCATTGGGCAAAAACTGAAGTTGAGTGAAACTCAATGAGTCTTAACTTCTATGTTGTGAAACCACTTGAAACACATCTGCGACATAGTTTTTACAGAAATGAACTGTTTTGAACAGTTTCCTGGTGGAAAACAAGGCGTCACACATGTGTACACAAAGTTATTTTCAGGCCCTGAAAGCGTTATGGTGAAATAAGGTTACCTTCAACTCTAACTCTGTGTAAAGTCAAAATACTCTGGTAAAAGCAGTTCTAAATGATGAAATCCCCAGTACCCTTATGGTTAAGAACTGTTTGGATGGTTTCCCAACTGTTTTCAAAGTGCACTTCAACATCTCAAACTCACTTTTGAAAATCCCCATTGACTTGCATTGGGCAAAACTGAAGTTGAGTGAAACTCAATGAGTCTTAACTTCTATGTTGTGAAACCACTTGAAACACATCTGCGACATAGTTTTTACAGAAATGAACTGTTTTGAACAGTTTCCTGGTGGAAAACAAGGCGTCACACATGTGTACACAAAGTTATTTTCAGGCCCTGAAGCGTTATGGTGAAATAAGGTTACCTTCAACTCTAACGCTGTGTAAAGTCAAAATACTCTGGTAAAAGCAGTTCTAAATGATGAAATCCCCAGTACCCTTATGGTTAAGAACTGTTTGGATGGTTTCCCAACTGTTTTCAAAGTGCACTTCAACATCTCAAACTCACTTTTGAAATCCTATTGAGTTGCATTGGGCAAAACTGAAGTTGAGTGAAACTCAATGAGTCTTAACTTCTATGTTGTGAAACCACTTGAAACAGTTCTGCGACATAGTTTTTTACCGAAATGAACTGTTTTGAACAGTTTCCTGGTGGAAAACAAGGCGTCACACATGTGTACACAAAGTTATTTTCAGGCCCTGAAAGCGTTATGTTGAAATAAGGTTACCTTCAACTCTAACGCTGTGTAAAGTCAAAATACTCTGGTAAAAGCAGTTCTAAATGATGAAATCCCCAGTACCCTTATGGTTAAGAACTGTTTGGATGGTTTCCCAACTGTTTTTCAAAGTGCACTTCAACATCTCAAACTCACTTTTGAAATCCTATTGACTTGCATTGGGCAAAACTGAAGTTGAGTGAAACTCAATGAGTCTTAACTTCTATGTTGTGAAACCACTTGAAACACATCTGCGACATAGTTTTTACAGAAATGAACTGTTTTGAACAGTTTCCTGGTGGAAAACAAGGCGTCACACATGTGTACACAAAGTTGTTTTCAGGCCCTGAAAAGCGTTATGGTGAAATAAGGTTACCTTCAACTCTAACTCTGTGTAAAGTCAAAATACTCTGGTAAAAGCAGTTCTAAATGATGAAATTCCCAGTACCCTTATGGTTAAGAACTGTTTGGATGGTTTCCCAACTGTTTTCAAAGTGCACTTCAACATCTCAAACTCACTTTTGAAATCCCCATTTGACTTGCATTGGGCAAAACTGAAGTTGAGTGAAACTCAATGAGTCTTAACTTCTATGTTGTGAAACCACTTGAAACACATCTGCGACATAGTTTTTACAGAAATGAACTGTTTTGAACAGTTTCCTGGTGGAAAACAAGGCGTCACACATGTGTACACAAAGTTGATTTTCAGGCCCTGAAAGCGTTATGGTGAAATAAGGTTACCTTCAACTCTAACTCTGTGTAAAGTCAAAATACTCTGGTAAAAGCAGTTCTAAATGATGAAATCCCCAGTACCCTTATGGTTAAGAACTGTTTGGATGGTTTCCCAACTGTTTTCAAAGTGCACTTCAACATCTCAAACTCACTTTTGAAATCCCCATTAACTTGCATTGGGCAAAACTGAAGTTGAGTGAAACTCAATGAGTCTTAACTTCTATGTTGTGAAACCACTTGAAACACATCTGCGACATAGTTTTTACAGAAATGAACTGTTTTGAACAGTTTCCTGGTGGAAAACAAGGCGTCACACATGTGTACACAAAGTTATTTTCAGGCCCTGAAAGCGTTATGGTGAAATAAGGTTACCTTCAACTCTAACGCTGTGTAAAGTCAAAATACTCTGGTAAAAGCAGTTCTAAATGATGAAATCCCCAGTACCCTTATGGTTAAGAACTGTTTGGATGGTTTCCCAACTGTTTTCAAAGTGCACTTCAACATCTCAAACTCACTTTTGAAATCCCTATTGACTTGCATTGGGCAAAACTGAAGTTGAGTGAAACTCAATGAGTCTTAACTTCTATGTTGTGAAACCACTTGAAACACATCTGCGACATAGTTTTTACAGAAATGAACTGTTTTGAACAGTTTCCTGGTGGAAAACAAGGCGTCACACATGTGTACACAAAGTTATTTCAGGCCCTGAAGCGCGTTATGGTGAAATAAGGTTACCTTCAACTCTAACGCTGTGTAAAGTCAAAATACTCTGGTAAAAGCAGTTCTAAATGATGAAATCCCCAGTACCCTTATGGTTAAGAACTGTTTGGATGGTTTCCCAACTGTTTTCAAAGTGCACTTCAACATCTCAAACTCACTTTTGAAATCCTATTGACTTGCATTGGGCAAAACTGAAGTTGAGTGAAACTCAATGAGTCTTAACTTCTATGTTGTGAAACCACTTGAAACACATCTGCGACATAGTTTTTACAGAAATGAACTGTTTTGAACAGTTTCCTGGTGGAAAACAAGGCGTCACACATGTGTACACAAAGTTATTTTCAGGCCCTGAAAGCGTTATGGTGAAATAAGGTTACCTTCAACTCTAACTCTGTGTAAAGTCAAAATACTCTGGTAAAAGCAGTTCTAAATGATGAAATCCCAAGTACCCTTATGGTTAAGAACTGTTTGGATGGTTTCCCAACTGTTTTTCAAAGTGCACTTCAACATCTCAAACTCACTTTTTGAAATCCTATTGAGTTGCATTGGGCAAAACTGAAGTTGAGTGAAACTCAATGAGTCTTAACTTCTATGTTGTGAAACCACTTGAAACACATCTGCGACATAGTTTTTTACAGAAATGAACTGTTTTGAACAGTTTCCTGGTGGAAAACAAGGCGTCACACATGTGTACACAAAGTTATTTTCAGGCCCTAAAACGCGTTATGTTGAAATAAGGTTACCTTCAACTCTAACGCTGTGTAAGTCAAAATACTCTGGTAAAAGCAGTTCTAAATGATGAAATCCCCAGTACCCTTATGGTTAAGAACTGTTTGGATGGTTTCCCAACTGTTTTCAAAGTGCACTTCAACATCTCAAACTCACTTTTGAAATCCTATTGACTTGCATTGGGCAAAACTGAAGTTGAGTGAAACTCAATGAGTCTTAACTTCTATGTTGTGAAACCACTTGAAACACATCTGCGACATAGTTTTTACAGAAATGAACTGTTTTGAACAGTTTCCTGGTGGAAAACAAGGCGTCACACATGTGTACACAAAGTTATTTTCAGGCCCTGAAGCGCGTTATGGTGAAATAAGGTTACCTTCAACTCTAACGCTGTGTAAAGTCAAAATACTCTGGTAAAAGCAGTTCTAAATGATGAAATCCCCAGTACCCTTATGGTTAAGAACTGTTTGGATGGTTTCCCAACTGTTTTTTCAAAGTGCACTTCAACATCTCAAACTCACTTTTTGAAATCCCTTTTGACTTGCATTGGGCCAAAACTGAAGTTGAGTGAAACTCAATGAGTCTTAACTTCTATGTTGTGAAACCACTTGAAACACATCTGCGACATAGTTTTTACAGAAATGAACTGTTTTGAACAGTTTCCTGGTGGAAAACAAGGCGTCACACATGTGTACACAAAGTGATTTTCAGGCCCTGAAAGCGTTATGGTGAAATAAGGTTACCTTCAACTCTAACGCTGTGTAAAGTCAAAATACTCTGGTAAAAGCAGTTCTAAATGATGAAATCCCCAGTACCCTTATGGTTAAGAACTGTTTGGATGGTTTCCCAACTGTTTTCAAAGTGCACTTCAACATCTCAAACTCACTTTTGAAATCCCCATTGAACTTGCATTGGGCAAAACTGAAGTTGAGTGAAACTCAATGAGTCTTAACTTCTATGTTGTGAAACCACTTGAAACACATCTGCGACATAGTTTTTACAGAAATGAACTGTTTTGAACAGTTTCCTGGTGGAAAACAAGGCGTCACACATGTGTACACAAAGTTATTTTCAGGCCCTGAAGCGTTATGGTGAAAAAAGGTTACCTTCAACTCTAACGCTGTGTAAAGTCAAAATACTCTGGTAAAAGCAGTTCTAAATGATGAAATCCCCAGTACCCTTATGGTTAAGAACTGTTTGGATGGTTTCCCAACTGTTTTTCAAAGTGCACTTCAACATCTCAAACTCACTTTTGAAATCCTATTGAGTTGCATTGGGCAAAACTGAAGTTGAGTGAAACTCAATGAGTCTTAACTTCTATGTTGTGAAACCACTTGAAACACATCTGCGACATAGTTTTTACAGAAATGAACTGTTTTGAACAGTTTCCTGGTGGAAAACAAGGCGTCACACATGTGTACACAAAGTTATTTTCAGGCCCTGAAGCGTTATGGTGAAATAAGGTTACCTTCAACTCTAACGCTGTGTAAAGTCAAAATACTCTGGTAAAAGCAGTTCTAAATGATGAAATCCCCAGTACCCTTATGGTTAAGAACTGTTTGGATGGTTTCCCAACTGTTTTTCAAAGTGCACTTCAACATCTCAAACTCACTTTTGAAATCCTATTGACTTGCATTGGGCAAAACTGAAGTTGAGTGAAACTCAATGAGTCTTAACTTCTATGTTGTGAAACCACTTGAAACACATCTGCGACATAGTTTTTACAGAAATGAACTGTTTTGAACAGTTTCCTGGTGGAAAACAAGGCGTCACACATGTGTACACAAAGTTATTTTCAGGCCCTGAAAGCGTTATGGTGAAATAAGGTTACCTTCAACTCTAACGCTGTGTAAAGTCAAAATACTCTGGTAAAAGCAGTTCTAAATGATGAAATCCCCAGTACCCTTATGGTTAAGAACTGTTTGGATGGTTTCCCAACTGTTTTTCAAAGTGCACTTCAACATCTCAAACTCACTTTTGAAATCCCATTAACTTGCATTGGGCAAAACTGAAGTTGAGTGAAACTCAATGAGTCTTAACTTCTATGTTGTGAAACCACTTGAAACACATCTGCGACATAGTTTTTACAGAAATGAACTGTTTTGAACAGTTTCCTGGTGGAAAACAAGGCGTCACACATGTGTACACAAAGTTATTTTCAGGCCCTGAAGCGCGTTATGGTGAAATAAGGTTACCTTCAACTCTAACTCTGTGTAAAGTCAAAATACTCTGGTAAAAGCAGTTCTAAATGATGAAATCCCCAGTACCCTTATGGTTAAGAACTGTTTGGATGGTTTCCCAACTGTTTTCAAAGTGCACTTCAACATCTCAAACTCACTTTTGAAATCCCCATTGACTTGCATTGGGCAAAACTGAAGTTGAGTGAAACTCAATGAGTCTTAACTTCTATGTTGTGAAACCACTTGAAACACATCTGCGACATAGTTTTTACAGAAATGAACTGTTTTGAACAGTTTCCTGGTGGAAAACAAGGCGTCACACATGTGTACACAAAGTTATTTTCAGGCCCTGAAGCGTTATGGTGAAATAAGGTTACCTTCAACTCTAACGCTGTGTAAAGTCAAAATACTCTGGTAAAAGCAGTTCTAAATGATGAAATCCCCAGTACCCTTATGGTTAAGAACTGTTTGGATGGTTTCCCAACTGTTTTTCAAAGTGCACTTCAACATCTCAAACTCACTTTTGAAATCCTATTAACTTGCATTGGGCAAAACTGAAGTTGAGTGAAACTCAATGAGTCTTAACTTCTATGTTGTGAAACCACTTGAAACACATCTGCGACATAGTTTTTACAGAAATGAACTGTTTTGAACAGTTTCCTGGTGGAAAACAAGGCGTCACACATGTGTACACAAAGTGATTTTCAGGCCCTGAAGCGCGTTATGGTGAAATAAGGTTACCTTCAACTCTAACGCTGTGTAAAGTCAAAATACTCTGGTAAAAGCAGTTCTAAATGATGAAATCCCCAGTACCCTTATGGTTAAGAACTGTTTGGATGGTTTCCCAACTGTTTTTCAAAGTGCACTTCAACATCTCAAACTCACTTTTGAAATCCCCATTGACTTGCATTGGGCAAAACTGAAGTTGAGTGAAACTCAATGAGTCTTAACTTCTATGTTGTGAAACCACTTGAAACACATCTGCGACATAGTTTTTACAGAAATGAACTGTTTTGAACAGTTTCCTGGTGGAAAACAAGGCGTCACACATGTGTACACAAAGTTATTTTCAGGCCCTGAAGCGCGTTATGGTGAAATAAGGTTACCTTCAACTCTAACTCTGTGTAAAGTCAAAATACTCTGGTAAAAGCAGTTCTAAATGATGAAATCCCCAGTACCCTTATGGTTAAGAACTGTTTGGATGGTTTCCCAACTGTTTTCAAAGTGCACTTCAACATCTCAAACTCACTTTTGAAATCCCTATTAACTTGCATTGGGCAAAACTGAAGTTGAGTGAAACTCAATGAGTCTTAACTTCTATGTTGTGAAACCACTTGAAACACATCTGCGACATAGTTTTTACAGAAATGAACTGTTTTGAACAGTTTCCTGGTGGAAAACAAGGCGTCACACATGTGTACACAAAGTTATTTTCAGGCCCTGAAAGCGTTATGGTGAAATAAGGTTACCTTCAACTCTAACTCTGTGTAAAGTCAAAATACTCTGGTAAAAGCAGTTCTAAATGATGAAATCCCCAGTACCCTTATGGTTAAGAACTGTTTGGATGGTTTCCCAACTGTTTTCAAAGTGCACTTCAACATCTCAAACTCACTTTTGAAATCCCCATTGACTTGCATTGGGCAAAAACTGAAGTTGAGTGAAACTCAATGAGTCTTAACTTCTATGTTGTGAAACCACTTGAAACACATCTGCGACATAGTTTTTACAGAAATGAACTGTTTTGAACAGTTTCCTGGTGGAAAACAAGGCGTCACACATGTGTACACAAAGTTATTTTCAGGCCCTGAAACGCGTTATGGTGAAATAAGGTTACCTTCAACTCTAACTCTGTGTAAAGTCAAAATACTCTGGTAAAAGCAGTTCTAAATGATGAAATCCCCAGTACCCTTATGGTTAAGAACTGTTTGGATGGTTTCCCAACTGTTTTCAAAGTGCACTTCAACATCTCAAACTCACTTTTGAAATCCTATTGACTTGCATTGGGCAAAACTGAAGTTGAGTGAAACTCAATGAGTCTTAACTTCTATGTTGTGAAACCACTTGAAACACATCTGCGACATAGTTTTTACAGAAATGAACTGTTTTGAACAGTTTCCTGGTGGAAAACAAGGCGTCACACATGTGTACACAAAGTTGTTTTCAGGCCCTGAAACGCGTTATGTTGAAATTCAGGTTACCTTCAACTCTAACTTTGTGGAAGTCAAAATACTCTGGTAAAAGCAGATCTAAATGATGAAATCCCCAGTACCCTTATGGTTAAGAACTGTTTGGATGGTTTCCCAACTGTTTTCAAAGTGCACTTCAACATCTCAAACTCACTTTTGAAATCCTATTGACTTGCATTGGGCAAAACTGAAGTTGAGTGAAACTCAATGAGTCTTAACTTCTATGTTGTGAAACCACTTGAAACACATCTGCGACATAGTTTTTTACAGAAATGAACTGTTTTGAACAGTTTCCTGGTGGAAAACAAGGCGTCACACATGTGTACACAAAGTTATTTTCAGGCCCTGAACGCGTTATGGTGAAATAAGGTTACCTTCAACTCTAACGCTGTGTAAAGTCAAAATACTCTGGTAAAAGCAGTTCTAAATGATGAAATCCCCAGTACCCTTATGGTTAAGAACTGTTTGGATGGTTTCCCAACTGTTTTCAAAGTGCACTTCACATCTTAAACTCACTTTTGAAATCCCATTAACTTGCAATGGACAAAAACTGAAGTTGAGTGAAACTCAATGAGTCTTAACTTCTATGTTGTGAAACCACTTGAAACACATCTGCGACATAGTTTTTCACAGAAATGAAGTGTTTTGAACAGTTTCCTGGTGGAAAACAAGCCGTCACACATGTGTACACAAAGTGATTTTCAGGCCCTGATTTTCGTTATGGTGAAATAAGGTTACCTTCAACTCTAACTCTGTGGAAAGTCAAAATACTCTGGTAAAAGCAGTTCTAAATGATGAAATCCCCAGTACCCTTATGGTTAAGAACTGTTTGGATGGTTTCCCAACTGTTTTCAAAGTGCACTTCAACATCTCAAACTCACTTTTGAAATCCTATTGAGTTGCATTGGGCAAAAACTGAAGTTGAGTGAAATTTAATGAGTCTTAACTTCTATGTTGTGAAACCACTTGAAACACATCTGCGACATAGTTTTTTACAGAAATGAACTGTTTTGAACAGTTTCCTGGTGGAAAACAAGGCGTCACACATGTGTACACAAAGTTATTTTCAGGCCCTGAATCGCGTTATGGTGAAATAAGGTTACCTTCAACTCTAACGCTGTGTAAAGTCAAAATACTCTGGTAAAAGCAGTTCTAAATGATGAAATCCCCAGTACCCTTATGGTTAAGAACTGTTTGGATGGTTTCCCAACTGTTTTCAAAGTGCACTTCAACATCTCAAACTCACTTTTGAAATCCTATTGAGTTGCATTGGGCAAAACTGAAGTTGAGTGAAACTCAATGAGTCTTAACTTCTATGTTGTGAAACCACTTGAAACACATCTGCGACATAGTTTTTACAGAAATGAACTGTTTTGAACAGTTTCCTGGTGGAAAACAAGGCGTCACACATGTGTACACAAAGTTATTTTCAGGCCCTGAAAAGCGTTATGGTGAAATAAGGTTACCTTCAACTCTAACTCTGTGTAAAGTCAAAATACTCTGGTAAAAGCAGTTCTAAATGATGAAATCCCCAGTACCCTTATGGTTAAGAACTGTTTGGATGGTTTCCCAACTGTTTTTCAAAGTGCACTTCAACATCTCAAACTCACTTTTGAAATCCTATTGACTTGCATTGGGCAAAACTGAAGTTGAGTGAAACTCAATGAGTCTTAACTTCTATGTTGTGAAACCACTTGAAACACATCTGCGACATAGTTTTTACAGAAATGAACTGTTTTGAACAGTTTCCTGGTGGAAAACAAGGCGTCACACATGTGTACACAAAGTTATTTTCAGGCCCTGAATCGCGTTATGGTGAAATAAGGTTACCTTCAACTCTAACGCTGTGTAAAGTCAAAATACTCTGGTAAAAGCAGTTCTAAATGATGAAATCCCCAGTACCCTTATGGTTAAGAACTGTTTGGATGGTTTCCCAACTGTTTTCAAAGTGCACTTCAACATCTCAAACTCACTTTTGAAATCCCCATTAACTTGCATTGGGCAAAACTGAAGTTGAGTGAAACTCAATGAGTCTTAACTTCTATGTTGTGAAACCACTTGAAACACATCTGCGACATAGTTTTTTACAGAAATGAACTGTTTTGAACAGTTTCCTGGTGGAAAACAAGGCGTCACACATGTGTACACAAAGTGATTTTCAGGCCCTGAAGCGTTTATGGTGAAATAAGGTTACCTTCAACTCTAACGCTGTGTAAAGTCAAAATACTCTGGTAAAACAGTTCTAAATGATGAAATCCCCAGTACCCTTATGGTTAAGAACTGTTTGGATGGTTTCCCAACTGTTTTCAAAGTGCACTTCAACATCTCAAACTCACTTTTGAAATCCTTTGACTTGCATTGGGCAAAACTGAAGTTGAGTGAAACTCAATGAGTCTTAACTTCTATGTTGTGAAACCACTTGAAACACATCTGCGACATAGTTTTTACAGAAATGAACTGTTTTGAACAGTTTCCTGGTGGAAAACAAGGCGTCACACATGTGTACACAAAGTTATTTTCAGGCCCTGAAGCGCGTTATGGTGAAATAAGGTTACCTTCAACTCTAACGCTGTGTAAAGTCAAAGTACTCTGGTAAAAGCAGTTCTAAATGATGAAATCCCCAGTACCCTTATGGTTAAGAACTGTTTGGATGGTTTCCCAACTGTTTTCAAAGTGCACTTCAACATCTCAAACTCACTTTTGAAATCCTATTGAGTTGCATTGGGCAAAAACTGAAGTTGAGTGAAACTCAATGAGTCTTAACTTCTATGTTGTGAAACCACTTGAAACACATCTGCGACATAGTTTTTACCGAAATGAACTGTTTTGAACAGTTTCCTGGTGGAAAACAAGGCGTCACACATGTGTACACAAAGTTATTTTCAGGCCCTGAAAGCGTTATGTTGAAATAAGGTTACCTTCAACTCTAACGCTGTGTAAAGTCAAAATACTCTGGTAAAAGCAGTTCTAAATGATGAAATCCCCAGTACCCTTATGGTTAAGAACTGTTTGGATGGTTTCCCAACTGTTTTCAAAGTGCACTTCAACATCTCAAACTCACTTTTGAAATCCTATTGAGTTGCATTGGGCAAAACTGAAGTTGAGTGAAACTCAATGAGTCTTAACTTCTATGTTGTGAAACCACTTGAAACACATCTGCGACATAGTTTTTACAGAAATGAACTGTTTTGAACAGTTTCCTGGTGGAAAACAAGGCGTCACACATGTGTACACAAAGTTATTTTCAGGCCCTGAAAAGCGTTATGGTGAAATAAGGTTACCTTCAACTCTAACTCTGTGTAAAGTCAAAATACTCTGGTAAAAGCAGTTCTAAATGATGAAATCCCCAGTACCCTTATGGTTAAGAACTGTTTGGATGGTTTCCCAACTGTTTTCAAAGTGCACTTCAACATCTCAAACTCACTTTTGAAATCCCCATTGACTTGCATTGGGCAAAACTGAAGTTGAGTGAAACTCAATGAGTCTTAACTTCTATGTTGTGAAACCACTTGAAACACATCTGCGACATAGTTTTTCCAGAAATGAACTGTTTTGAACAGTTTCCTGGTGGAAAACAAGGCGTCACACATGTGTACACAAAGTTATTTTCAGGCCCTGAAGCGCGTTATGGTGAAATAAGGTTACCTTCAACTCTAACGCTGTGTAAAGTCAAAATACTCTGGTAAAAGCAGTTCTAAATGATGAAATCCCCAGTACCCTTATGGTTAAGAACTGTTTGGATGGTTTCCCAACTGTTTTCAAAGTGCACTTCAACATCTCAAACTCACTTTTGAAATCCCTTTGAGTTGCATTGGGCAAAACTGAAGTTGAGTGAAACTCAATGAGTCTTAACTTCTATGTTGTGAAACCACTTGAAACACATCTGCGACATAGTTTTTACAGAAATGAACTGTTTTGAACAGTTTCCTGGTGGAAAACAAGGCGTCACACATGTGTACACAAAGTTATTTTCAGGCCCTGAAGCGCGTTATGGTGAAATAAGGTTACCTTCAACTCTAACTCTGTGTAAAGTCAAAATACTCTGGTAAAAGCAGTTCTAAATGATGAAATCCCCAGTACCCTTATGGTTAAGAACTGTTTGGATGGTTTCCCAACTGTTTTCAAAGTGCACTTCAACATCTCAAACTCACTTTTGAAATCCCCATTAACTTGCATTGGGCAAAACTGAAGTTGAGTGAAACTCAATGAGTCTTAACTTCTATGTTGTGAAACCACTTGAAACACATCTGCGACATAGTTTTTACAGAAATGAACTGTTTTGAACAGTTTCCTGGTGGAAAACAAGGCGTCACACATGTGTACACAAAGTGATTTTCAGGCCCTGAAGCGCGTTATGGTGAAATAAGGTTACCTTCAACTCTAACGCTGTGTAAAGTCAAAATACTCTGGTAAAAGCAGTTCTAAATGATGAAATCCCCAGTACCCTTATGGTTAAGAACTGTTTGGATGGTTTCCCAACTGTTTTCAAAGTGCACTTCAACATCTCAAACTCACTTTTGAAATCCTATTGACTTGCATTGGGCAAAACTGAAGTTGAGTGAAACTCAATGAGTCTTAACTTCTATGTTGTGAAACCACTTGAAACACATCTGCGACATAGTTTTTACAGAAATGAACTGTTTTGAACAGTTTCCTGGTGGAAAACAAGGCGTCACACATGTGTACACAAAGTTATTTTCAGGCCCTGAAGCGTTATGGTGAAATAAGGTTACCTTCAACTCTAACGCTGTGTAAAGTCAAAATACTCTGGTAAAAGCAGTTCTAAATGATGAAATCCCCAGTACCCTTATGGTTAAGAACTGTTTGGATGGTTTCCCAACTGTTTTCAAAGTGCACTTCAACATCTCAAACTCACTTTTGAAATCCCTATTAACTTGCATTGGACAAAACTGAAGTTGAGTGAAACTCAATGAGTCTTAACTTCTATGTTGTGAAACCACTTGAAACACATCTGCGACATAGTTTTTACAGAAATGAACTGTTTTGAACAGTTTCCTGGTGGAAAACAAGGCGTCACACATGTGTACACAAAGTTATTTTCAGGCCCTGAAAAGCGTTATGGTGAAATAGGTTACCTTCAACTCTAACTCTGTGTAAAGTCAAAATACTCTGGTAAAAGCAGTTCTAAATGATGAAATCCCCAGTACCCTTATGGTTAAGAACTGTTTGGATGGTTTCCCAACTGTTTTCAAAGTGCACTTCAACATCTCAAACTCACTTTTGAAATCCCCATTTGACTTGCATTGGGCAAAACTGAAGTTGAGTGAAACTCAATGAGTCTTAACTTCTATGTTGTGAAACCACTTGAAACACATCTGCGACATAGTTTTTACAGAAATGAACTGTTTTGAACAGTTTCCTGGTGGAAAACAAGGCGTCACACATGTGTACACAAAGTTATTTTCAGGCCCTGAAGCGTTATGGTGAAATAAGGTTACCTTCAACTCTAACGCTGTGTAAAGTCAAAATACTCTGGTAAAAGCAGTTCTAAATGATGAAATCCCCAGTACCCTTATGGTTAAGAACTGTTTGGATGGTTTCCCAACTGTTTTCAAAGTGCACTTCAACATCTCAAACTCACTTTTGAAATCCCCATTAACTTGCATTGGACAAAACTGAAGTTGAGTGAAACTCAATGAGTCTTAACTTCTATGTTGTGAAACCACTTGAAACACATCTGTGACATGGTTTTTCACAGAAATGAACTGTTTTGAACAGTTTCCCTGGTGGAAAACAAGGCGTCACACATGTGTACACAAAGTGATTTTCAGGCCCTGAAGCGCGTTATGGTGAAATAAGGTTACCTTCAACTCTAACTCTGTGTAAAGTCAAAATACTCTGGTAAAAGCAGTTCTAAATGATGAAATCCCCAGTACCCTTATGGTTAAGAACTGTTTGGATGGTTTCCCACTGTTTTCAAAGTGCACTTCAACATCTCAAACTCACTTTTGAAATCCCTATTGAGTTGCATTGGGCAAAACTGAAGTTGAGTGAAACTCAATGAGTCTTAACTTCTATGTTGTGAAACCACTTGAAACACATCTGCGACATAGTTTTTACAGAAATGAACTGTTTTGAACAGTTTCCTGGTGGAAAACAAGGCGTCACACATGTGTACACAAAGTTATTTTCAGGCCCTGAAAAGCGTTATGGTGAAATAAGGTTACCTTCAACTCTAACGCTGTGTAAAGTCAAAATACTCTGGTAAAAACAGTTCTAAATGATTAAATCCCCAGTACCCTTATGGTTAAGAACTGTTTGGATGGTTTCCCAACTGTTTTCAAAGTGCACTTCAACATCTCAAACTCATTTTTGAAATCCCCTTTGACTTGCATTGGGCAAAAACTGAAGTTGAGTGAAACTCAATGAGTCTTAACTGCTATGTTGTGAAACCACTTGAAACACATCTGCGACATAGTTTTTACAGAAATGAACTGTTTTGAACAGTTTCCTGGTGGAAAACAAGGCGTCACACATGTGTACACAAAGTTATTTTCAGGCCCTGAAAGCGTTATGGTGAAATAAGGTTACCTTCAACTCTAACGCTGTGTAAAGTCAAAATACTCTGGTAAAAGCAGTTCTAAATGATGAAATCCCCAGTACCCTTATGGTTAAGAACTGTTTGGATGGTTTCCCAACTGTTTTCAAAGTGCACTTCAACATCTCAAACTCACTTTTGAAATCCCTATTGACTTGCATTGGGCAAAACTGAAGTTGAGTGAAACTCAATGAGTCTTAACTTCTATGTTGTGAAACCACTTGAAACACATCTGCGACATAGTTTTTACAGAAATGAACTGTTTTGAACAGTTTCCTGGTGGAAAACAAGGCGTCACACATGTGTACACAAAGTTATTTTCAGGCCCTGAAGCGCGTTATGGTGAAATAAGGTTACCTTCAACTCTAACGCTGTGTAAAGTCAAAATACTCTGGTAAAAGCAGTTCTAAATGATGAAATCCCCAGTACCCTTATGGTTAAGAACTGTTTGGATGGTTTCCCAACTGTTTTCAAAGTGCACTTCAACATCTCAAACTCACTTTTGAAATCCTATTGACTTGCATTGGGCAAAACTGAAGTTGAGTGAAACTCAATGAGTCTTAACTTCTATGTTGTGAAACCACTTGAAACACATCTGCGACATAGTTTTTACAGAAATGAACTGTTTTGAACAGTTTCCTGGTGGAAAACAAGGCGTCACACATGTGTACACAAAGTTATTTTCAGGCCCTGAAAAGTTATGGTGAAATAAGGTTACCTTCAACTCTAACTCTGTGTAAAGTCAAAATACTCTGGTAAAAGCAGTTCTAAATGATGAAATCCCCAGTACCCTTATGGTTAAGAACTGTTTGGATGGTTTCCCAACTGTTTTCAAAGTGCACTTCAACATCTCAAACTCACTTTTGAAATCCCCATTGACTTGCATTGGGCAAAACTGAAGTTGAGTGAAACTCAATGAGTCTTAACTTCTATGTTGTGAAACCACTTGAAACACATCTGCGACATAGTTTTTACAGAAATGAACTGTTTTGAACAGTTTCCTGGTGGAAAACAAGGCGTCACACATGTGTACACAAAGTTATTTTCAGGCCCTGAAGCGTTATGGTGAAATAAGGTTCCTTCAACTCTAACGCTGTGTAAAGTCAAAATACTCTGGTAAAAGCAGTTCTAAATGATGAAATCCCCAGTACCCTTATGGTTAAGAACTGTTTGGATGGTTTCCCCACTGTTTTCAAAGTGCACTTCAACATCTCAAACTCACTTTTGAAATTCCTATTGAGTTGCATTGGGCAAAACTGAAGTTGAGTTAAATTCAATGAGTCTTAACTTCTATGTTGTGAAACCACTTGAAACACATCTGCGACATAGTTTTTACAGAAATGAACTGTTTTGAACAGTTTCCTGGTGGAAAACAAGGCGTCACACATGTGTACACAAAGTTATTTTCAGGCCCTGAAGCGTTATGGTGAAATAAGGTTACCTTCAACTCTAACGCTGTGTAAAGTCAAAATACTCTGGTAAAAACAGTTCTAAATGATTAAATCCCCAGTACCCTTATGGTTAAGAACTGTTTGGATGGTTTCCCAACTGTTTTCAAAGTGCACTTCAACATCTCAAACTCACTTTTGAAATCCCCATTAACTTGCATTGGACAAAACTGAAGTTGAGTGAAACTCAATGAGTCTTAACTTCTATGTTGTGAAACCACTTGAAACACATCTGCGACATAGTTTTTACAGAAATGAACTGTTTTGAACAGTTTCCTGGTGGAAAACAAGGCGTCACACATGTGTACACAAAGTTGTTTTCAGGCCCTGAAAAGCGTTATGGTGAAATCAGGTTACCTTCAACTCTAACTCTGTGTAAAGTCAAAATACTCTGGTAAAAGCAGTTCTAAATGATGAAATCCCCAGTACCCTTATGGTTAAGAACTGTTTGGATGGTTTCCCAACTGTTTTCAAAGTGCACTTCAACATCTCAAACTCACTTTTGAAATCCCCATTGACTTGCATTGGGCAAAATCTGAAGTTGAGTGAAACTCAATGAGTCTTAACTTCTATGTTGTGAAACCACTTGAAACACATCTGCGACATAGTTTTTACAGAAATGAACTGTTTTGAACAGTTTCCTGGTGGAAAACAAGGCGTCACACATGTGTACACAAAGTTATTTTCAGGCCCTGAATCGCGTTATGGTGAAATAAGGTTACCTTCAACTCTAACGCTGTGTAAAGTCAAAATACTCTGGTAAAAGCAGTTCTAAATGATGAAATCCCCAGTACCCTTAAGGTTAAGAACTGTTTGGATGGTTTCCCAACTGTTTTCAAAGTGCACTTCAACATCTTAAACTCACTTTTTGAAATCCCCATTAACTTGCAATGGACAAAAACTGAAGTTGAGTGAAACTCAATGAGTCTTAACTTCTATGTTGTGAAACCACTTGAAACACATCTGCGACATAGTTTTTTTACAGAAATGAACTGTTTTGAACAGTTTCCTGGTGGAAAACAAGGCGTCACACATGTGTACACAAAGTTATTTTCAGGCCCTGAAGCGCGTTATGGTGAAATAAGGTTACCTTCAACTCTAACGCTGTGTAAAGTCAAAATACTCTGGTAAAAGCAGTTCTAAATGATGAAATCCCCAGTACCCTTATGGTTAAGAACTGTTTGGATGGTTTCCCAACTGTTTTCAAAGTGCACTTCAACATCTCAAACTCACTTTTGAAATCCCTATTGAGTTGCATTGGGCAAAACTGAAGTTGAGTGAAACTCAATGAGTCTTAACTTCTATGTTGTGAAACCACTTGAAACACATCTGCGACATAGTTTTTACAGAAATGAACTGTTTTGAACAGTTTCCTGGTGGAAAACAAGGCGTCACACATGTGTACACAAAGTTATTTTCAGGCCCTGAAGCGTTTATGGTGAAATAAGGTTACCTTCAACTCTAACTCTGTGTAAAGTCAAAATACTCTGGTAAAAGCAGTTCTAAATGATGAAATCCCCAGTACCCTTATGGTTAAGAACTGTTTGGATGGTTTCCCAACTGTTTTCAAAGTGCACTTCAACATCTCAAACTCACTGTTTGAAATCACTATTGACTTGCATTGGGCAAAAACTGAAGTTGAGTGAAACTCAATGAGTCTTAACTGCTATGTTGTGAAACCACTTGAAACACATCTGCGACATAGTTTTTACAGAAATGAACTGTTTTGAACAGTTTCCTGGTGGAAAACAAGGCGTCACACATGTGTACACAAAGTTATTTTCAGGCCCTGAAGCGCGTTATGGTGAAATAAGGTTACCTTCAACTCTAACGCTGTGTAAAGTCAAAATACTCTGGTAAAAGCAGTTCTAAATGATGAAATCCCCAGTACCCTTATGGTTAAGAACTGTTTGGATGGTTTCCCAACTGTTTTTTCAAAGTGCACTTCAACATCTCAAACTCACTTTTGAAATCCCCATTAACTTGCATTGGGCAAAACTGAAGTTGAGTGAAACTCAATGAGTCTTAACTTCTATGTTGTGAAACCACTTGAAACACATCTGCGACATAGTTTTTACAGAAATGAACTGTTTTGAACAGTTTCCTGGTGGAAAACAAGGCGTCACACATGTGTACACAAAGTTATTTTCAGGCCCTGAAGCGCGTTATGGTGAAATAAGGTTACCTTCAACTCTAACTGTGTAAAGTCAAAATACTCTGGTAAAAGCAGTTCTAAATGATGAAATCCCCAGTACCCTTATGGTTAAGAACTGTTTGGATGGTTTCCCAACTGTTTTCAAAGTGCACTTCAACATCTCAAACTCACTTTTGAAATCCCCATTGACTTGCATTGGGCAAAACTGAAGTTGAGTGAAACTCAATGAGTCTTAACTTCTATGTTGTGAAACCACTTGAAACACATCTGCGACATAGTTTTTACAGAAATGAACTGTTTTGAACAGTTTCCTGGTGGAAAACAAGGCGTCACACATGTGTACACAAAGTTATTTTCAGGCCCTGAAAGCGCGTTATGGTGAAAAAAGGTTACCTTCAACTCTAACGCTGTGTAAAGTCAAAATACTCTGGTAAAAGCAGTTCTAAATGATGAAATCCCCAGTACCCTTATGGTTAAGAACTGTTTGGGTGGTTTCCCAACTGTTTTCAAAGTGCACTTCAACATCTCAAACTCACTTTTGAAATCCTATTGACTTGCATTGGGCAAAACTGAAGTTGAGTGAAACTCAATGAGTCTTAACTTCTATGTTGTGAAACCACTTGAAACACATCTGCGACATAGTTTTTACAGAAATGAACTGTTTTGAACAGTTTCCTGGTGGAAAACAAGGCGTCACACATGTGTACACAAAGTGATTTTCAGGCCCTGAAGCGTTATGGTGAAATAAGGTTACCTTCAACTCTAACTCTGTGTAAAGTCAAAATACTCTGGTAAAAGCAGTTCTAAATGATGAAATCCCCAGTACCCTTATGGTTAAGAACTGTTTGGATGGTTTCCCAACTGTTTTTCAAAGTGCACTTCAACATCTCAAACTCACTTTTGAAATCCCTATTGAGTTGCATTGGGCAAAACTGAAGTTGAGTTAAACTCAATGAGTCTTAACTTCTATGTTGTGAAACCACTTGAAACACATCTGCGACATAGTTTTTACAGAAATGAACTGTTTTGAACAGTTTCCTGGTGGAAAACAAGGCGTCACACATGTGTACACAAAGTGATTTTCAGGCCCTGAAGCGTTATGGTGAAATAAGGTTACCTTCAACTCTAACGCTGTGTAAAGTCAAAATACTCTGGTAAAACAGTTCTAAATGATGAAATCCCCAGTACCCTTATGGTTAAGAACTGTTTGGATGGTTTCCCAACTGTTTTCAAAGTGCACTTCAACATCTCAAACTCACTTTTGAAATCCCCATTAACTTGCATTGGACAAAACTGAAGTTGAGTGAAACTCAATGAGTCTTAACTTCTATGTTGTGAAACCACTTGAAACACATCTGCGACATAGTTTTTACAGAAATGAACTGTTTTGAACAGTTTCCTGGTGGAAAACAAGGCGTCACACATGTGTACACAAAGTTATTTTCAGGCCCTGAAAGCGTTTATGGTGAAATAAGGTTACCTTCATCTCTAACTCTGTGTAAAGTCAAAATACTCTGGTAAAAGCAGTTCTAAATGATGAAATCACCAGTACCCTTATGGTTAAGAACTGTTTGGATGGTTTCCCAACTGTTTTTCAAAGTGCACTTCAACATCTCAAACTCACTTTTGAAATCCCCATTGAGTTGCATTGGGCAAAACTGAAGTTGAGTGAAACTCAATGAGTCTTAACTTCTATGTTGTGAAACCACTTGAAACACATCTGCGACATAGTTTTTACAGAAATGAACTGTTTTGAACAGTTTCCTGGTGGAAAACAAGGCGTCACACATGTGTACACAAAGTTATTTTCAGGCCCTGAAAGCGTTATGGTGAAATAAGGTTACCTTCAACTCTAACTCTGTGTAAAGTCAAAATACTCTGGTAAAAGCAGTTCTAAATGATGAAAAACCCAGTACCCTTATGGTTAAGAACTGTTTGGATGGTTTCCTCACTGTTTTTCAAAGTGCACTTCAACATCTCAAACTCACTTTTGAAATCCCCATTGACTTGCATTGGGCAAAACTGAAGTTGAGTGAAACTCAATGAGTCTTAACTTCTATGTTGTGAAACCACTTGAAACACATCTGCGACATAGTTTTTACAGAAATGAACTGTTTTGAACAGTTTCCTGGTGGAAAACAAGGCGTCACACATGTGTACACAAAGTGATTTTCAGGCCCTGAAGCGTTATGGTGAAATAAGGTTACCTTCAACTCTAACGCTGTGTAAAGTCAAAATACTCTGGTAAAAGCAGTTCTAAATGATGAAATCCCCAGTACCCTTATGGTTAAGAACTGTTTGGATGGTTTCCCAACTGTTTTCAAAGTGCACTTCAACATCTCAAACTCACTTTTTGAAATCCCCATTAACTTGCATTGGGCAAAACTGAAGTTGAGTGAAACTCAATGAGTCTTAACTTCTATGTTGTGAAACCACTTGAAACACATCTGCGACATAGTTTTTACAGAAATGAACTGTTTTGAACAGTTTCCTGGTGGAAAACAAGGCGTCACACATGTGTACACAAAGTTATTTTCAGGCCCTGAAGCGCGTTATGGTGAAATAAGGTTACCTTCAACTCTAACTCTGTGTAAAGTCAAAATACTCTGGTAAAAGCAGTTCTAAATGATGAAATCCCAGTACCCTTATGGTTAAGAACTGTTTGGATGGTTTCCCAACTGTTTTCAAAGTGCACTTCAACATCTCAAACTCACTTTTGAAATCCCCATTGACTTGCATTGGGCAAAACTGAAGTTGAGTGAAACTCAATGAGTCTTAACTTCTATGTTGTGAAACCACTTGAAACACATCTGCGACATAGTTTTTACAGAAATGAACTGTTTTGAACAGTTTCCTGGTGGAAAACAAGGCGTCACACATGTGTACACAAAGTTATTTTCAGGCCCTGAAGCGTTATGGTGAAATAAGGTTACCTTCAACTCTAACTCTGTGTAAAGTCAAAATACTCTGGTAAAAGCAGTTCTAAATGATGAAATCCCCAGTACCCTTATGGTTAAGAACTGTTTGGATGGTTTCCCAACTGTTTTCAAAGTGCACTTCAACATCTCAAACTCACTTTTGAAATCCCTATTAACTTGCATTGGGCAAAACTGAAGTTGAGTGAAACTCAATGAGTCTTAACTTCTATGTTGTGAAACCACTTGAAACACATCTGCGACATAGTTTTTACAGAAATGAACTGTTTTGAACAGTTTCCTGGTGGAAAACAAGGCGTCACACATGTGTACACAAAGTTATTTTCAGGCCCTGAAGCGTTATGGTGAAATAAGGTTACCTTCAACTCTAACGCTGTGTAAAGTCAAAATACTCTGGTAAAAGCAGTTCTAAATGATGAAATCCCCAGTACCCTTATGGTTAAGAACTGTTTGGATGGTTTCCCAACTGTTTTTCAAAGTGCACTTCAACATCTCAAACTCACTTTTGAAATCCCTATTAACTTGCATTGGACAAAACTGAAGTTGAGTGAAACTCAATGAGTCTTAACTTCTATGTTGTGAAACCACTTGAAACACATCTGCGACATAGTTTTTACAGAAATGAACTGTTTTGAACAGTTTCCTGGTGGAAAACAAGGCGTCACACATGTGTACACAAAGTTATTTTCAGGCCCTGAAAAGCGTTATGGTGAAATAAGGTTACCTTCAACTCTAACTCTGTGTAAAGTCAAAATACTCTGGTAAAAGCAGTTCTAAATGATGAAATCCCCAGTACCCTTATGGTTAAGAACTGTTTGGATGGGTTTCCCAACTGTTTTTCAAAGTGCACTTCAACATCTCAAACTCACTTTTGAAATCCTATTGACTTGCATTGGGCAAAACTGAAGTTGAGTGAAACTCAATGAGTCTTAACTTCTATGTTGTGAAACCACTTGAAACACATCTGCGACATAGTTTTTACAGAAATGAACTGTTTTGAACAGTTTCCTGGTGGAAAACAAGGCGTCACACATGTGTACACAAAGTTATTTTCAGGCCCTGAAAGCGTTATGGTGAAATAAGGTTACCTTCAACTCTAACGCTGTGTAAAGTCAAAATACTCTGGTAAAAGCAGTTCTAAATGATGAAATCCCCAGTACCCTTATGGTTAAGAACTGTTTGGATGGTTTCCCAACTGTTTTCAAAGTGCACTTCAACATCTCAAACTCACTTTTGAAATCCCCATTAACTTGCATTGGACAAAACTGAAGTTGAGTGAAACTCAATGAGTCTTAACTTCTATGTTGTGAAACCACTTGAAACACATCTGCGACATAGTTTTTACAGAAATGAACTGTTTTGAACAGTTTCCTGGTGGAAAACAAGGCGTCACACATGTGTACACAAAGTGATTTTCAGGCCCTGAAAAGCGTTATGGTGAAATAAGGTTACCTTCAACTCTAACGCTGTGTAAAGTCAAAATACTCTGGTAAAAGCAGTTCTAAATGATGAAATCCCCAGTACCCTTATGGTTAAGAACTGTTTGGATGGTTTCCCAACTGTTTTCAAAGTGCACTTCAACATCTCAAACTCACTTTTGAAATCCCCATTAACTTGCATTGGACAAAAACTGAAGTTGAGTGAAACTCAATGAGTCTTAACTTCTATGTTGTGAAACCACTTGAAACACATCTGCGACATAGTTTTTACAGAAATGAACTGTTTTGAACAGTTTCCTGGTGGAAAACAAGGCGTCACACATGTGTACACAAAGTTATTTTCAGGCCCTGAAGCGCGTTATGGTGAAATAAGGTTACCTTCAACTCTAACGCTGTGTAAAGTCAAAATACTCTGGTAAAACAGTTCTAAATGATGAAATCCCCAGTACCCTTATGGTTAAGAACTGTTTGGATGGTTTCCCAACTGTTTTTCAAAGTGCACTTCAACATCTCAAACTCACTTTTGAAATCCCTATTAACTTGCATTGGACAAAACTGAAGTTGAGTGAAACTCAATGAGTCTTAACTTCTATGTTGTGAAACCACTTGAAACACATCTGCGACATAGTTTTTACAGAAATGAACTGTTTTGAACAGTTTCCTGGTGGAAAACAAGGCGTCACACATGTGTACACAAAGTTGTTTTCAGGCCCTGAAAAGCGTTATGGTGAATTCAGGTTACCTTCAACTCTAACTCTGTGGAAAGTCAAAATACTCTGGTAAAAGCAGTTCTAAATGATGAAATCCCCAGTACCCTTATGGTTAAGAACTGTTTGGATGGTTTCCCAACTGTTTTTCAAAGTGCACTTCAACATCTCAACTCACTTTTGAAATCCCCTTGACTTGCATTGGGCAAAATCTGAAGTTGAGTGAAACTCAATGAGTCTTAACTTCTATGTTGTGAAACCACTTGAAAAACATCTGCGACATAGTTTTTACAGAAATGAACTGTTTTGAACAGTTTCCTGGTGGAAAACAAGGCGTCACACATGTGTACACAAAGTTATTTTCAGGCCCTGAAGCGCGTTATGGTGAAATAAGGTTACCTTCAACTCTAACGCTGTGTAAAGTCAAAATACTCTGGTAAAAGCAGTTCTAAATGATGAAATCCCCAGTACCCTTATGGTTAAGAACTGTTTGGATGGTTTCCCAACTGTTTTCAAAGTGCACTTCAACATCTTAAACTCACCTTTTGAAATCCCCATTAACTTGCAATGGACAAAACTGAAGTTGAGTGAAACTCAATGAGTCTTAACTTCTATGTTGTGAAACCACTTGAAACACATCTGCGACATAGTTTTTACAGAAATGAACTGTTTTGAACAGTTTCCTGGTGGAAAACAAGCCGTCACACATGTGTACACAAAGTGATTTTCAGGCCCTGAAGCGTTATGGTGATATCAGGTTACCTTCAACTCTAACTCTGTGGAAAGTCAAAATACTCTGGTAAAAGCAGTTCTAAATGATGAAATCCCCAGTACCCTTATGGTTAAGAACTGTTTGGATGGTTTCCCAACTGTTTTCAAAGTGCACTTCAACATCTCAAACTCACTGTTTGAAATCCCTATTGAGTTGCATTGGGCAAAAACTGAAGTTGAGTTAAATTTAATGAGTCTTAACTTCTATGTTGTGAAACCACTTGAAACACATCTGCGACATAGTTTTTACCGAAATGAACTGTTTTGAACAGTTTCCTGGTGGAAAACAAGGCGTCACACATGTGTACACAAAGTTATTTTCAGGCCCTGAATCGCGTTATGGTGAAATAAGGTTACCTTCAACTCTAACGCTGTGTAAAGTCAAAATACTCTGGTAAAAGCAGTTCTAAATGATGAAATCCCCAGTACCCTTATGGTTAAGAACTGTTTGGATGGTTTCCCAACTGTTTTTCAAAGTGCACTTCAACATCTCAAACTCACTTTTGAAATTCCTATTGAGTTGCATTGGGCAAAACTGAAGTTGAGTGAAACTCAATGAGTCTTAACTTCTATGTTGTGAAACCACTTGAAACACATCTGCGACATAGTTTTTACCGAAATGAACTGTTTTGAACA
Organism: Polypterus senegalus; assembly: GCF_016835505.1. Lineage (NCBI taxonomy): Eukaryota > Metazoa > Chordata > Cladistia > Polypteriformes > Polypteridae > Polypterus > Polypterus senegalus. Next base: position 7,583 of record NW_024380796.1, on the reverse strand, counting down.
GTTTCCTGGTGGAAAACAAGGCGTCACACATGTGTACACAAAGTTATTTTCAGGCCCTGAAAAGTTTATGGTGAAATAAGGTTACCTTCAACTCTAACTCTGTGTAAAGTCAAAATACTCTGGTAAAAGCAGTTCTAAATGATGAAATCCCCAGTACCCTTATGGTTAAGAACTGTTTGGATGGTTTCCCAACTGTTTTTCAAAGTGCACTTCAACATCTCAATCTCACATTTTGAAATACCCTTTGACTTGCATTGGTCCAAAACTGAAGTTGAGTGAAACTCAATGAGTCTTAACTTCTATGTTGTGAAACCACTTGAAACACATCTGCGACATAGTTTTTACAGAAATGAACTGTTTTGAACAGTTTCCTGGTGGAAAACAAGGCGTCACACATGTGTACACAAAGTTATTTTCAGGCCCTGAAAAGCGTTATGGTGAAATAAGGTTACCTTCAACTCTAACTCTGTGTAAAGTCAAAATACTCTGGTAAAAGCAGTTCTAAATGATGAAATCCCCAGTACCCTTATGGTTAAGAACTGTTTGGATGGTTTCCCAACTTTTTCAAAGTGCACTTCAACATCTCAAACTCACTTTTTGAAATCCCCTTTGACTTGCATTGGGTCAAAACTGAAATTGAGTGAAACTCAATGAGTCTTAACTTCTATGTTGTGAAACCACTTGAAACACATCTGCGACATAGTGTTTTACAGAAATGAACTGTTTTGAACAGTTTCCTGGTGGAAAACAAGGCGTCACACATGTGTACACAAAGTTATTTTCAGGCCCTGAAGCGCGTTATGGTGAAATAAGGTTACCTTCAACTCTAACGCTGTGTAAAGTCAAAATACTCTGGTAAAAGCAGTTCTAAATGATGAAATCCCCAGTACCCTTATGGTTAAGAACTGTTTGGATGGTTTCCCAACTGTTTTCAAAGTGCACTTCAACATCTCAAACTCACTTTTGAAATTCCTATTGATTTGCATTGGGCAAAAACTGAAGTTGAGTGAAACTCAATGAGTCTTAATTTCTATGTTGTGAAACCACTTGAAACACATCTGCGACATAGTTTTTACAGAAATGAACTGTTTTGAACAGTTTCCTGGTGGAAAACAAGGCGTCACACATGTGTACACAAAGTTATTTTCAGGCCCTGAAGCGTTATGGTGAAATAAGGTTACCTTCAACTCTAACGCTGTGTAAAGTCAAAATACTCTGGTAAAAGCAGTTCTAAATGATGAAATCCCCAGTACCCTTATGGTTAAGAACTGTTTGGATGGTTTCCCAACTGTTTTTCAAAGTGCACTTCAACATCTCAAACTCACTTTTGAAATCCTATTGAGTTGCATTGGGCAAAACTGAAGTTGAGTGAAACTCAATGAGTCTTAACTTCTATGTTGTGAAACCACTTGAAACACATCTGCGACATAGTTTTTTACAGAAATGAACTGTTTTGAACAGTTTGCTGGTGGAAAACAAGCCGTCACACATGTGTACACAAAGTTATTTTCAGGCCCTGAAACGCGTTATGGTGAATTCAGGTTACCTTCAACTCTAACTCTGTGGAAAGTCAAAATACTCTGGTAAAAGCAGTTCTAAATGATGAAATCCCCAGTACCCTTATGGTTAAGAACTGTTTGGATGGTTTCCCAACTGTTTTTCAAAGTGCACTTCAACATCTCAAACTCACTTTTGAAATCCCATTGACTTGCATTGGGCAAAAACTGAAGTTGAGTGAAACTCAATGAGTCTTAACTTCTATGTTGTGAAACCACTTGAAACACATCTGCGACATAGTTCTTTACAGAAATGAACTGTTTTGAACAGTTTCCTGGTGGAAAACAAGGCGTCACACATGTGTACACAAAGTTATTTTCAGGCCCTGAAAGGCGTTATGGTGAAATAAGGTTACCTTCAACTCTAACGCTGTGTAAAGTCAAAATACTCTGGTAAAAGCAGTTCTAAATGATGAAATCCCCAGTACCCTTATGGTTAAGAACTGTTTGGATGGTTTCCCAACTGTTTATCAAAGTGCACTTCAAATCTTAAACTCACCTTTGAAATCCCCATTAACTTGCAATGGACAAAACTGAAGTTGAGTGAAACTCAATGAGTCTTAACTTCTATGTTGTGAAACCACTTGAAACACATCTGCGACATAGTTTTTACAGAAATGAACTGTTTTGAACAGTTTCCTGGTGGAAAATAAGGCGTCACACATGTGTACACAAAGTGAATTTCAGGCCGTGAAACGCGTTATGGTGAAATAAGGTTACCTTCAACTCTAACGCTGTGTAAAGTCAAAATACTCTGGTAAAAGCAGTTCTAAATGATGAAATCCCCAGTACCCTTATGGTTAAGAACTGTTTGGATGGTTTCCCAACTGTTTTCAAGTGCACTTCAACATCTCAAACTCACTTTTGAAATCCCCATTAACTTGCATTGGGCAAAAACTGAAGTTGAGTGAAACTCAATGAGTCTTAACTTCTATGTTGTGAAACCACTTGAAACACATCTGCGACATAGTTTTTACAGAAATGAACTGTTTTGAACAGTTTCCTGGTGGAAAACAAGGCGTCACACATGTGTACACAAAGTTATTTTCAGGCCCTGAAAGCGTTATGGTGAAATAAGGTTACCTTCAACTCTAACTGTGTAAAGTCAAAATACTCTGGTAAAAGCAGTTCTAAATGATGAAATCCCCAGTACCCTTATGGTTAAGAACTGTTTGGATGGTTTCCCAACTGTTTTCAAAGTGCACTTCAACATCTCAAACTCACTTTTGAAATCCCTATTGACTTGCATTGGGCAAAACTGAAGTTGAGTGAAACTCAATGAGTCTTAACTTCTATGTTGTGAAACCACTTGAAAACACATCTGCGACATAGTTTTTTACAGAAATGAACTGTTTTGAACAGTTTCCTGGTGGAAAACAAGGCGTCACACATGTGTACACAAAGTTATTTTCAGGCCCTGAAACGCGTTATGGTGAAATAAGGTTACCTTCAACTCTAACTCTGTGTAAAGTCAAAATACTCTGGTAAAAGCAGTTCTAAATGATGAAATCCCCAGTACCCTTATGGTTAAGAACTGTTTGGATGGTTTCCCAACTGTTTTCAAAGTGCACTTCAACATCTCAAACTCACTTTTGAAATCCCTATTGACTTGCATTGGGCAAAACTGAAGTTGAGTGAAACTCAATGAGTCTTAACTTCTATGTTGTGAAACCACTTGAAACACATCTGCGACATAGTTTTTACAGAAATGAACTGTTTTGAACAGTTTCCTGGTGGAAAACAAGGCGTCACACATGTGTACACAAAGTGATTTTCAGGCCCTGAAAAGCGTTATGGTGAAATAAGGTTACCTTCAACTCTAACGCTGTGTAAAGTCAAAATACTCTGGTAAAAGCAGTTCTAAATGATGAAATCCCCAGTACCCTTATGGTTAAGAACTGTTTGGATGGTTTCCCAACTGTTTTTCAAAGTGCACTTCAACATCTCAAACTCACTTTTTGAAATCCCCATTAACTTGCATTGGGCCAAACTGAAGTTGAGTGAAACTCAATGAGTCTTAACTTCTATGTTGTGAAACCACTTGAAACACATCTGCGACATAGTTTTTACAGAAATGAACTGTTTTGAACAGTTTCCTGGTGGAAAACAAGGCGTCACACATGTGTACACAAAGTTATTTTCAGGCCCTGAAACGCGTTATGGTGAAATAAGGTTACCTTCAACTCTAACGCTGTGTAAAGTCAAAATACTCTGGTAAAACAGTTCTAAATGATGAAATCCCCAGTACCCTTATGGTTAAGAACTGTTTGGATGGTTTCCCCACTGTTTTTCAAAGTGCAATTCAACATCTCAAACTCACCTTTTGAAATCCCCATTAAGTTGCAATGGACAAAACTGAAGTTGAGTGAAACTCAATGAGTCTTAACTTCTATGTTGTGAAACCACTTGAAACACATCTGCGACATAGTTTTTACAGAAATGAACTGTTTTGAACAGTTTCCTGGTGGAAAACAAGGCGTCACACATGTGTACACAAAGTTATTTTCAGGCCCTGAAACGCGTTATGGTGAAATAAGGTTACCTTCAACTCTAACGCTGTGTAAAGTCAAAATACTCTGGTAAAAGCAGTTCTAAATGATGAAATCCCCAGTACCCTTATGGTTAAGAACTGTTTGGATGGTTTCCCAACTGTTTTCAAAGTGCACTTCAACATCTCAAACTCACTTTTGAAATCCCTATTAACTTGCATTGGGCAAAACTGAAGTTGAGTGAAACTCAATGAGTCTTAACTTCTATGTTGTGAAACCACTTGAAACACATCTGCGACATTGTTTTTAACAGAAATGAACTGTTTTGAACAGTTTCCTGGTGGAAAACAAGGCGTCACACATGTGTACACAAAGTTGTTTTCAGGCCCTGAAAAGCGTTATGGTGAAATAAGTTTACCTTCAACTCTAACTCTGTGGAAAGTCAAAATACTCTGGTAAAAGCAGTTCTAAATGATGAAATCCCCAGTACCCTTATGGTTAAGAACTGTTTGGATGGTTTCCCAACTGTTTTTCAAAGTGCATTTCAACATCTCAAACTCACTTTTTGAAATCCCCTTTGACTTGCATTGGGCAAAACTGAAGTTGAGTGAAACTCAATGAGTCTTAACTTCTATGTTGTGAAACCACTTGAAACACATCTGCGACATAGTTTTTACAGAAATGAACTGTTTTGAACAGTTTCCTGGTGGAAAACAAGGCGTCACACATGTGTACACAAAGTTATTTTCAGGCCCTGAAGCGTTATGGTGAAATAAGGTTACCTTCAACTCTAACGCTGTGTAAAGTCAAAATACTCTGGTAAAAGCAGTTCTAAATGATGAAATCCCCAGTACCCTTATGGTTAAGAACTGTTTGGATGGTTTCCCAACTGTTTTTCAAAGTGCACTTCAACATCTCAAACTCACTTTTGAAATCCCCATTAACTTGCAATGGACAAAACTGAAGTTGAGTGAAACTCAATGAGTCTTAACTTCTATGTTGTGAAACCACTTGAAACACATCTGCGACATAGTTTTTTACAGAAATGAACTGTTTTGAACAGTTTCCTGGTGGAAAACAAGGCGTCACACATGTGTACACAAAGTTATTTTCAGGCCCTGAAATCGTTATGGTGAAATAAGGTTACCTTCAACTCTAACGCTGTGTAAAGTCAAAATACTCTGGTAAAAGCAGTTCTAAATGATGAAATCCCCAGTACCCTTATGGTTAAGAACTGTTTGGATGGTTTCCCAACTGTTTTCAAAGTGCACTTCAACATCTCAAACTCACTTTTGAAATCCCTATTAACTTGCATTGGGCAAAACTGAAGTTGAGTGAAACTCAATGAGTCTTAACTTCTATGTTGTGAAACCACTTGAAACACATCTGCGACATAGTTTTTTACAGAAATGAACTGTTTTGAACAGTTTCCTGGTGGAAAACAAGGCGTCACACATGTGTACACAAAGTTATTTTCAGGCCCTGAAACGCGTTATGGTGAAATAAGGTTACCTTCAACTCTAACGCTGTGTAAAGTCAAAATACTCTGGTAAAACAGTTCTAAATGATGAAATCCCCAGTACCCTTATGGTTAAGAACTGTTTGGATGGTTTCCCAACTGTTTTTCAAAGTGCACTTCAACATCTCAAACTCATTTTTGAAATCCCTATTAACTTGCAATGGACAAAAACTGAAGTTGAGTGAAACTCAATGAGTCTTAACTTCTATGTTGTGAAACCACTTGAAACACATCTGTGACATAGTTTTTTACAGAAATGAACTGTTTTGAACAGTTTCCTGGTGGAAAACAAGCCGTCACACATGTGTACACAAAGTTGTTTTCAGGCCCTGAAAAGTGTTATGATGAATTCAGGTTACCTTCAACTCTAACTCTGTGGAAAGTCAAAATACTCTGGTAAAGGCAGTTCTAAATGATGAAACCCCAGTACCCTTATGGTTAAGAACTGTTTGGATGGTTTCCCAACTGTTTTCAAAGTGCACTTCAACATCTCAAACTCACTTTTTGAAATCCCCTTTGACTTGCATTTGGCCAAATCTAAAGTTGAGTGAAACTCAATGAGTCTTAACTTCTATGTTGTGAAACCACTTGAAAAACATCAGCGACATAGTTTTTTACAGAAATGAACTGTTTTGAACAGTTTCCTGGTGGAAAACAAGGCGTCACACATGTGTACACAAAGTTATTTTCAGGCCCTGAACGCGTTATGGTGAAATAAGATTACCTTCAACTCTAACGCTGTGTAAAGTCAAAGTACTCTGGTAAAAGCAGTTCTAAATGATGAAATCCCCAGTACCCTTATGGTTAAGAACTGTTTGGATGGTTTCCCAACTGTTTTCAAAGTGCACTTCACATCTTAAACTCACCTTTTGAAATCCCATTAACTTGCAATGGACAAAACTGAAGTTGAGTGAAACTCAATGAGTCTTAACTTCTATGTTGTGAAACCACTTGAAACACATCTGCGACATAGTTTTTTACAGAAATGAACTGTTTTGAACAGTTTCCTGGTGGAAAACAAGGCGTCACACATGTGTACACAAAGTTATTTTCAGGCCCTGAAACGCGTTATGGTGATTTCAGGTTACCTTCAACTGTAACTCTTTGGAAAGTCAAAATACTCTGGTAAAAGCAGTTCTAAATGATGAAATCCCCAGTACCCTTATGGTTAAGAACTGTTTGGATGGTTTCCCACTGTTTTCAAAGTGCACTTCAACATCTTAAACTCACTTTTTGAAATTCCTATTGAGTTGCATTGGGCAAAACTGAAGTTGAGTTAAATTTAATGAGTCTTAACTTCTATGTTGTGAAACCACTTGAAACACATCTGCGACATAGTTTTTTACAGAAATGAACTGTTTTGAACAGTTTCCTGGTGGATAACAAGGCGTCACACATGTGTACACAAAGTTATTTTCAGGCCCTGAACGCGTTATGGTGAAATAAGGTTACCTTCAACTCTAACGCTGTGTAAAGTCAAAATACTCTGGTAAAAGCAGTTCTAAATGATGAAATCCCCAGTACCCTTATGGTTAAGAACTGTTTGGATGGTTTCCCAACTGTTTTTCAAAGTGCACTTCAACATCTCAAACTCACTTTTTGAAATCCCTATTAACTTGCATTGGGCAAAACTGAAGTTGAGTGAAACTCAATGAGTCTTAACTTCTATGTTGTGAAACCACTTGAAACACATCTGCGACATAGTTTTTACAGAAATGAACTGTTTTGAACAGTTTCCTGGTGGAAAACAAGGCGTCACACATGTGTACACAAAGTGAATTTCAGGCCCTGAAACGCGTTATGGTGAAATAAGGTTACCTTCAACTCTAACGCTGTGTAAAGTCAAAATACTCTGGTAAAAGCAGTTCTAAATGATAAAATCCCCAGTACCCTTATGGTTAAGAACTGTTTGGATGGTTTCCCAACTGTTTTTCAAAGTGCACTTCAACATCTTAAACTCACTTTTTGAAATCCCCATTAACTTGCAATGGACAAAACTGAAGTTGAGTGAAACTCAAT
>NW_024380795.1:0-41616 GCF_016835505.1 Polypterus senegalus | reverse complement strand
TTCCACCCCCCTTCCCCGGGGCCCGGGGTTTCCCCCTTTGTTACGCCGGCGTTCCTTGGGGGTTCCCCCACCCGGGGCCCCCGGGGATCCCAAACCCAAAACCGAAGGGCCCCGGTTGGGGCAAAAACCCCCCCCGCGGCACCCCCGGGGCGTTTAAACCCCCCGGGTTTTGGGTGGGCGCGGGGAAATGCCCCTCCTGGCCCCTTTTAAAAACCGGAGGCTCCCAAATTTAACCTTTCCACTTTCTCGGGGGTTTTTTTTTTTTTTGGGGGGCGGGGGGAAAAAAGGGGGGCCCCCGGGGGGGGTTTTGAAAAACCCGGCGGGCGCCCAGGGGCGGGGGGGCCCTGGGCCACGGGGAGGGCGGCCCTTTTTTGACCCAAGGGGGGTTTTTGGGGGCCCCCCAAAAGAAAAAAGGGGGTCCGCGCAGCCGGGTTTTCCCCCTGGGGGGGGGTTTTTTTCCCAAAAAAAAGGGGACGGGGGGGGAAATAGCCCCTTTTAAAGGGGCCCGTTTTTTTTTTTTTCCTTTTTTTCCCCGACCCGTTAAAATTTTTTTAAGAAAGTTTGGTTGTTTTAAGGATAAGGGGGTATCAAAGCCGGGGGGGGGAAAGGGAACCCCGGCCCCGGGGGGGAACAACGGGCAGGTTCTTTGGGGGAAAAAAAACTGCCTTTTTTCGGGGTTTTTTTTTTTTTTTTTTTTTAATTTATTTTTTTTTGTTAAAGTGTAGGGGGGGAAGGTTTAAATTTTTTTTTTTTTTTTTTTTTTTTTTAACCTTTTGGAAAAACCCTTCGGGGTTTTCCCCGGTGAAAACTTTGGCCGGGGGACCCCTGGGGCCCTCGCCGTTGTCTTTTTTTTGCCTTTCCCCCTTTTTTTTTTTTTTCCCCCTAGCGGGGGGATTTTCCCCCATTTTTTTCCTTTAAAATTTTCCTTTTAAAGGGTTTTTAAAAACCTTTCCCCCGGGGCGGCCCCTTTCCCCCCGGGGTCCCTTTCCCCCCGGAAATCATTTCCTTCCCCCCCGGGGGGGTTTTTGGCTTTCCGGGGGTTTGGGGCCCCGGGGGGGGTTTTTCCCCAAAACCCCAGGGCCCTAAAAATTTTTAAAAACCCCCCAAAAAGGGGGGGGGTTTTTTTTCCCCCCAAAAGGCGCGCGCCTTTTTGCCCTCACCCCCGGGAAAAAAACCCCCCCCCCCGGGGGGGGGCCCTTCCCCCAGGTTTTTCCCCGGGGTTAAAGGGGGGGTGGGGGGGGCGGGGTGGGGGCATGGGCCGGGCCCCCCCGGTTGGGCCAGCCCCAGGGACCGTCCGGCCCAAGCCCCCCGGGGGCCCATCCCCGGGGGGGGGAAACTCCCCGTTAGCAAAGCCCCGTGGAATAAAAAGGGGCCCCCCGTCGGGAAGGGTTTTTTTTTCGGGGGGAAAACAACGGGGGTCAGGGGCTAAATAACAAAAAGAACCCCTTCTTCGGGGTTTTTTTTTCCCCAATCCGTTTTTATTTTTAAAGCCGTTTTGTGGGGGAATTTTTTCTTGTTTTTTTTAAAAATTTTTTTGGGAACCCGGGGGGCCCGGGGAAGGGGTTCCCCCCCCCAGACAGAAATTAGGAGGTCTATCACGTCAGACGTAAAAAGGGCCATCCCTTTTCCCTTCATTGGCGCGTTGTTTTTTTTTTTTTTTTCCATTTTTTTTTTTTTTTTTTTATTTTTTTTTTTAGGGGGGTTTAGTATTGCATTTTTTATTTTTAGGGGATTTTTTTTTTTTTTTCCCCTTTTTTTTTGGGCCCCCGGGAAAAATTGGAACGCTTTACGTCAAGGGTTTACTTTTTTTTCCCCCCTGGACGCCTTGGGGTTTTCCCTTTGGCCGTTCCCCCCTTTTTCCTTTTTTTAAATAAGGGGTAATGGGGGTTTTTAAAAGGGGGCCCAAAAAATTTTTTCCACGCCTGCCCCCCCCTTTTTTCCCCCAATTTTAAAGTTAAAAGGGGCTTAAACCCCCCCCCCCCGGGGGCCCCCAGTGGGTTTCTCCCCTCCGGGTTTCCCCCCCCTTTCCTCCCCCTTTAGGGGGGCCCCGGGGGGGTTCGGCCCCGGGGCCCGGGAGGGTTTTTCCAAAACCCAGGGGGAATTTTGCATTAAAAAAGCAAAGGGGCAGGGCCCCCCCCAAACCCCCCCCCCCCTTTTTTCCCAGCTTTTGTCCCCCCCCCCCGGGGGCCCCCCCCGGCCGTAAAGACCGGTGGGGTTTTCCAAAGTTGGGTTTTTTCCCCCCAAAAGGTTTTTTTAAACGGGGGAAAAGGCCCGGGGGGTTTTCCCCAGCCCCCAAAAAACAGCACGGGGGGCGCCCCGGCGCCAGGCCCCCACCCCCCTTTTTCCCCGGGAGAGGCTGGCCCCCCCGGGGGCCCCCCGGGGGGTTTTTGGGGGGTTTAAAAGGGGGGCCCTCCCCGGGGGGCTACCCTTAAACGGGGCAAAAGGACAAAAAAAAGGGCCCCCTTTTTTTTCCCTTCAAAAGGGGGTTTTTTTTTTTTAAAAAAAATTTTTTTTTTTAAAAACCCTTTTGGGGTTTTTGGGGTTTTTTTGGGGGGTCCCCAATTATAAAGGGGGGTGGAAAAGCCGCCCCCGGGGGGAAATACCCCCCCCAAAAAGGGCGCTTTTTTTTTTTTAAAATTTACCTGCTTTTTTTTTTTTGCCTTTTTTTAATTTTTTTTTCGTTTTATTTTTTTTTAATTTTTTTAAAAAATTTTAAGAAGGGGGTGAAAAAATTTTTTTGGGGTTTGAAAAATTTTTTAAATTTTTACCCCTTGAAAAGGAATGTTTTTTTTTGGGGGTTACTTTTCCCCGGGTTTACCCTTTTTTTCCCCCTTCGGGGTTTTTTCTGTGTTTTGGCGTCCCCTTTGAACCCCCAAAATTTTTTCGGGAAAAACCTTTCCCCCTTTTGCTCCTTTTAACTCAACCCCCTTTAAAAACCCCCTTTTTTCCCCCCCCCGGGGCAAGCCCCTTTGGCCCTGGGCCTTGCTCCCCCCTTTTTGGGCCCCTGGGGGGCCCCCGGAAAACCCGGTGGGGGTTTACAAGGGGTTGGGGCCCCGGAATCCAGGGTTTTTCCCCCCCAACGGGGCCCCCAAAAAACCCCCAAACCCCGGGCCGGTTGGGCCCCCCCAGCCCCCTGGGGCCAAAAGGGGTTTCCCTCCCCTCCAGAAAAACCCCGGCGTTTAAAAGGGCGGGTTTCCGGGGGGTTGGGGGGGGGGGGGGAAAAAAACCCCCCGGGGGGCCCCAGGGGGGGCAGACCTCCGTAAAACCCGGGGCCCTACCGGAGCTTTCCCCAGTCCCCCCCCCCCAAAAAGTTACGGGGGGGCGGCTGCCTTTCGGTCGGCTAAACGGGGGGGGGGCCCCCCCCGGGGGGAAAAAAGGCGGGGGGGGGGGAAAAAACTAAGGGGGGGCAAAAGGGGGGGGCGTTCAAGTCGGGGAAAAAAAAGGGGGCCCCTTTTCCCCTTGGGCCCCCCTTTTTTTTTTTTAAAGGGTTTTCCTCTTTTTCTTTTTGTAGCCCGAGAGTGGGGGTTTGCAGTTGCAAAAGTTTCGGGTTTTTTAATTTTTGGGGGCGGGGGGTCTAAAAACCGACCCCGGGGGGGAAAACCCACGGGAAATTTGGGGGGTAAGCCGCTCAAAATGCCCCCTTTTTTTTTTTATTCCTTTATTTTTTTTTTTAAGTTTTTTAGTTTTTTTAATTTTTTGTTTTTATTATTTTAATTTTTGGGGGGAAAGGGGGGTTTTTTAAAATTGGGCCTTTTTTTTTTTAATTTTTTTTTTTTTTTACGCCCCAATTTGAAAAATTTTGGGACCTTCTACGGCCCTGTTTTTTTTCCCCCCCCCCTTGGGGTTTTTTTTGCCTTTGGGTCCCTTCCCGGGGTTAATTGCCCCCCAAATAAACCCGGCCCGAAAACCTTTTTTGCCACCTTTTTTCCCATTTTCTCATTTTTTTCCGGTCCCCCCGGGGGCCCCTCCTTTCCCCCCCGGCCCGTTTAAAGCCAAAGGTGGGCGGGGCCCAATAGTCAGGGCTCGGGCTTTGCTCCCGCGTTCCGAGGGTTTTTTTTTGCAGGGGCTGGGATAAGAAAGGCGGCTGGCGGCGGGGAGTCGGGGGCTGGGACTATGACCTGGGCGTGATTTGAACCGCGCCTTCTGATCTGGGGGTCGGGCGCTACCGTGCGCCACGAGTCCACCGCCGGATGCGAGCCTAAGATTTGCCACGGAAGGGGCTGTGCTGCCTTCTCTGTGTGAGCGAGAAGCTAAACGGGTGTCGGGTGCAGACCAGCCCCCCCGTCGGGGAATCAAACCCCCGGGTCTCCGCGTGACAGGGGGGGATACCACCACTATACTAACGAGGAGCAGATGAGCTAGGGAGCGCCTATCAACGCCCAGACTTTGAGAAAAAGTGAAGCACCCCTTTTCCCTTCATTGCGCGCTGTTTTATTTTCTTTTCAAGTTTATCCATGTCTATTTTCATTATTTTGAATAGTACCAGTAGTAGTGGGAGTAGTATTGACAGTTGCATTATTAGTATTAGCGATTGGATTTTATATTTTTCGGAGCTCAACGGGCGGTCAGGTGCAAAGACCGACCTTCCGTGGGGAATCAAACCCCGGCACAGATGAATTAGGGACGTTATCAGCGTCCAGACGTGACAAAAGTGCAGCATCGCCTTTTCCCTTCATGGACGCTTGTTTTACTTTATTTTCTTGACCAGTTTATTCAGTTCTATTTAATTTTCTGTATTTATTATTTTAATTTTAGCGTAGTAGTGGAGTAGTATTGACAGTTGTATTATTAGTAATGGCGATTGCATTATTTTTATTTTTTTCAACTTCTTTACTGGACTACTTGCACACTTGGCCAAATGTTTGAACCCAACCTTGGCTAAACGCGATTACTGATCTGGCCCTGGTGGCGACTTCACTTTTCTCCCGGCCCTGAGTCAAGACCAGTTAGGGCTGCTGGCTCTCGGCCGCTGCCCTCCTCTGGTGCTCTTCCTGCCTAAAGCAGGCGGTCCGTCAAGTCCCGGAGCTCGCGGACGCCCAGTACGAACCGGTCACTGCTTCCTGCCATAAACCATGTCCGTGCCATCCTTCCTTTATGACTGAGCTCTGATATATCGTTCAAATTGCCTTAAGGAGGCCAGGCTGCCATCCTGCCTTCGGGCGTCAGTCACTGCCTCGAGACATCAGCTGGGCTTGCTCCACCATCCCTTGGCCAGCCGGTAGCTCGAGTCTCTGTGGCGAATCGGTTAGGCGTTGCTGTTAACTGAAAGGTTGTGGTTCGAGCCCACCCCGGGGCCTGAGTGCATTTTGACAAATCCCAAGCCAGCAAAGGGCTGCCAGGTTAAGGTTGCAAAGAAACAGCCCTCCCAGCAAGCCGACGGCGGCGTCTTACACCGAGCTTTTTGCCTCGTCAGCTGCCGATGTGAAAGTGCACCCTCACCGGCCCGTTTAAAAGCCAAAGTCGGGGTGGCCAATAGTCAGGCTCGGGGTTTGCTCCACGTTCTCCCAAGGGTTTTTTTTTTTTTCAGGGGCTGGGATAAGAAAGGACGGCTGGCGCTGGGGGGTCAGGGGCTGGGACTATGACCTCGACGTGATTTGAACACGCAGCCTTCTGATCTGGAGTCAGACGCGCTACCGTTGCGCCACGAGTTCGACGCCGGATGCGAGCCTAAGATTGCCACGGAAGAGGGCTGTGCTGCCTTCTGTGTGAGAGAGAAGCTAAACGGGTGGTCAGGTGCAAAAGACCAGCCTCCCCGCCGGGAATCGAACCCCGGTCTCCCGCGTGCGACAGGCGGGGATACCACCACTATACTAACGAGGAGCAGATGAGCTAGGGAGGCCTATCAACGTCCAGACGTGAGAAAAAGTGAAGCATCGCCTTTTCCCTTCATTGCGGCGCGTTGTTTTATTTTTTTTTTCAAGTTTATTCATGTCTATTTTCATTATTTTGAATAGTACCAGTAGTAGTGGGAGTAGTATTGACAGTTGCATTATTAGTATTAGCGATTGGATTTTATATTTTCGAGGAGCTCAACGAGGCGGTCAGGGTGCAAAGACCGACCTTCCTGTCGGGGAATCGAACCCGGCACAGATGATTAGGGCGCTCTATCAGTCCAGACGTGACAAAAAGTGCAGCATCGCCTTTTCCTTCATTGAGACGCTGCTGCTTTTACTTTATTTTCTTTGACCAGTTTATTCAGTTCTATTTAATTTTCTGTATTTATTATTTTAATTATTAGCAGTAGTAGTGGGAGTAGTATTGACAGTTGTATTATTAGTAATGGCGATTGCATTTTATTTTATTTTTTTCAACTTCTTTTACTGGACTACTTGCACACTTGGCCAAATGTTTGAACCAACCTTGGCTGAACGCGATTACCGATCTGGCCCTGGTGGACGACTTCACTTTTCTCCCGGCCCTGGAGTCAAGACCAGTTAGGCTGCTGCTGTTCTCGGCCGCTGCCCTCCTCTGGTCTCTTGCCTGCCTAACATGCAGAGCGGTCCGTCAAGTGCCGGAGCTCGCACGGACGCCTGCACTGAACCGGTCACGCTTCCTGCCATAAACCATGTCCGTGCCATCCTTCCTTTATGACTGAGCTCTGATATATCGTTTCAAATTGCCTTTAAAGGAGGCCAGCGCTGCCATCCTGCCTTCGGGCAGTCAGTCACTCGCTCGAGACATCAGCTGGGCTTGCTCCACCATCCCCTTGGCCAGCCGGTAGCTCGAGTCTCTGTGGCGCATCCGGTTAGCGCTGTCGGCTGTTAACTCGAAAGGTTGGTGGTCGAGCCCACCCAGGGACGCTGAGGTGCATTTTGACAAAATCCCAAGCCAGCAAAGGGCTGCCCAGGTTAAGGGTTGCAAAGAAACAGCCCTCCCAGCGAAGACACATCGACGGCGGCGCTCTTAAGCACGAGCTTTCTGCCTCGTCAGCCGCCGGTGAAAGTGCACCTCACCGGCCCCTTTGCCAAAGGATGGGGTGCCCAAAAGATCCGGTTTGAGTGTTTTATTTTTTTTGGGGATTTTTTTTTAAATTTTTGAATAATTTTTTTAAAAAATTTGGGGAAGGACAGAAATTAGGGGGCATTTAAAAAATCAACTCCCTTTTTTTCATTGGGGGGTTTTTTATTTTATTTTTTTGCCCAAATTTTTTCGCCCTTTTATTTCTGTTTTTTGTTTTTAATTTATAGAGTAGGGGGTCAGTTTTTTTAAAGTTTCTTTTTTTTTTCCTTATTGGATTTCCCCAGCCAAAGGACAACCTGGCTGCCTTTTCTGCCGGTGCCTTTCCCTTTTTTTCCGAAACGTTATTACTTTAGGGCCTCCTTTCCTGCGTGATCCCGGTAATCCCGGCTTCTGAAATCCTTGCACCGGTTTCCTTTCGCTCTGCCTCCCAAAAACCCTTTTCAATTGTTTCCATCAGGCCGCAGTCCTTTTGCCCCAAGCCAGCCAGTTCGGGGCCGGCGCGACTCCCCGGGGCCCCGCCGGCGGCCCGTGTAAGGCTGCCCAAGGTTGCCACCCTGCCCGGGGAAAACCCGGGGAAAGCCTTCCTTTGCCGGCCGTCCTTCAAGGGTTTAAAACAGCGGGCCTTTTGGCCGAACCATGGGGGGCTGGCTCCCCTTTTGCGCAGGCCCTTGAAAGGCAGTGCCCTGGCGAGCAAGGTGGGTTCCAAATTCCGGGGGTTTGGGTGTTTTGCCGAAAAAGGGGCGGGTGGGGCCCGGCCTCCCCGGGGAACATCGGCAGACAGGGATTTCCCCACCCCGGGAGTAGGCTAGGCCCCAAAGAAAGGGTGGCGCCATGACCCTTTCCCGGGGGTTGGTTTCTTTTTTTATTCGGGTGAGGGGAAAACCCCCGGGAAGCGGTGGGAGGGGGGTTTTTCCCCTTTGTGAAGAATCGGGGCCCCCGGGCAGTATTCGTCCCTCTTAATTGGGTTAAAAGGTTGGGGGTGAAAAAGTTCAGTTTTTACCCAAAGGGTTTTATTTTTCATATAAAAAGGGTTTTAATAATTTTATGGGGTGGGAAAGGAGAGCTTCCGGTAAAAAGCTTTTTTTTTATTTTTTCTTTACCTATTTGACATTGCCATTTTTTCCCTTTTGCGTTTTTTATTTTTTTTTTGTTATTTTTTTATTAGATATTGGGGTAAAACCCCTTTATTTGTTCGGCATTGCCCAATATTTTTCCTTCACCCTTTCCCTTCCCAATTCCACTTCTCCCTTATGGGCTTTATTATTCCCCTGCCTGGGGTTATGCTGGCGTCTTCATTTTTTTCGGCTCCCTTTACGGACCTCGGCCCTGCCAACCCGGGCACCGGTTTCTCTGGCTAAAAGGGTTCCCATCCCCCCCGGGGGCAGTGCATCGCCAAAAGGCCAAGCCCTCCCTTTCCGGAATGCGCGAAACACCCCAGGAGGCCGCCCTACCCCGCTTCCCTGCACCCGTTGGTGATCCCCTACGGCTTTAAAAGTTAAAAGGAAAGGGCCGGGTTTGAAAAACCCCCAGGGGCTTCCCGGGGTTAAGGGACCTCCCGGACGCGGAAGGGCCCGGCGTGGCCAGTCAGTGAGTGCCCCCTTGGGCCGGGAGGACCCCTAGCGGGGTGGGGGCTGCATTTGGGGCGGGGAAGGGGGGAAAAGGGGCCACCCCGCTCCCGGACCCCGGTTAACTCACGGGTAAACCCATCGGGGGCCCACGGGGGGCTGTCACCCGGAAAGAAAATTTTGGGCGGAAAGGGCGCTTTCTCGGTGAGCGGGTACTGCGGGGAAAAACCACCCCATGGGATAAAGGCAGGGCAAAGGGCCAGGTAAAAGGAAGAGCCCCTTCGGGTAGGTTTTTTAAGCTTCCCCATGAAAAATTTTAAACGTTACCAAAAGTGGGGTTTTTTCCATTTAAGTAGGGGGGGTTTTATTTTAGCCAGTTAAAATTTTTTTTTTGAATTTTAATTTTTTAAGGGGCCTTTCAGTTTTAAAGGAATTTTGGGTTTTTTTCTTTTATTTTAAATTTTATTTGGGGTTTTTTGGTAAAATTGATTCCTGTTATAATTTTTGGAGAAATTAGTGGATGGGATGGCCCTTTTTTTTTTCCATTTTTTACTTTTTAACTTTTGGAACCCACCTCATTTTGACCGGTTGTTTTTCGATGGGGGGTTTCTTTATCGGCTGGGTTGCTTTGGGTTGGGCCCCCTCCTCCTCCTTGGGCGCTGAAAACCAAGCCACCGGGCTGCCAATTTCCCCGGGCCCCAGCGACGGTCCTGTCCCCTACCCGTATGGCTTGGTGGGCCCCCCAAGCCATCCTTAAAAAACAGTCCCCGCCGCGGGCGCGCCCAAAACCCCCCGCGTCCCCAGCCCGGGTCGTCCCCTTTTTTCGTGGCTAATTTAGCATGCCTTTACAAAAGCAGGCCCCGGGTTAAGGGGCTAAACCCAGCCGAAGGGCTGCCCTTTGCGGGGGCCCCCGCGCAATGGAAGGCCCCGGGACAATTCGCTTTAAACCAAGACCTAGGGGTTTAAAACCAAGGCGGGCCCGGGTAAAGTATTTTTCCCGGGGGTGGGGTTTAGGAGGAGCTCGGGGGTCAGGGTGGGAATGCCCCGGTTTAAACGCGGCCCCGTAAAGCGGGTCGCCCCACGCCGAGGGCTGGTTAAGGCCCCCGGGGAGAGCCTCCCTTTGGGGCGGTAAAGCCTCCTTTTGGAACCCCTCCGGAATCAGACCTACTTGGGAAGGGGAACTAAGTAAAGGAAGAAGGGGTTTGGGCCGTAGGAAAAACGTTTTTTTTCCCCCGGAAATTTCTTTTCAGGTAATCCATTATAGGGTTTTTTGGGGGTTTTATTCTTGTTATTGGTATTGGCTTTTTTTTGGGGTTTTTTTTAAAACCATGTTTTTTGGTTTTATAAAGGTAGTGAATTTTAATGCTTACTTTTTTGGGTTTCCTTTTTCGGCATTTTGGTTATTTTTAACCTTCCGTTCTTTTTTGGCATTTTTTGGGTTTTCAGGGGGAAGGGGTCTTTTTTGGCTTTTTTTTTTATTTTTTATGGTTAGCTATGAATTTAATTTTAAAGAACGTGTCCGTTTAATTCCTGCCCTCCTTTTTACGGGTTAAATTTTTGGGTTTCCCCGCCCCCTCCTTTGCCTCCTTAACGTCGGATCCCCCGGGGGCACCTCCCCGGGCCCCCAAACCCGGGCCTTGGCTCTGGAACTGCCTGCCACCCGGGGTTTTCCTTGCCAAGCGAAGGGGTTTGACAACCCGCGCAGCCGCCGCTCCGGCAATTCCGCCAGCCTTCCAGTTTGGCCATCATCGTAAATTGCTTTAAGGGGTGCCCGTGGCTCGACCGAGTTGGGGGCCCCAAACCGGAGGCCCCCAGGTAGGGGCTTGAAAACCGCCCAGGGGGTCCGAAGGGTTGAGGAGCCCCGGGCGCGGGGGGCCCCACCCCGGGGTTTCCAAAGGTGGTTGCATTAGTCACCCCTTTAAACGGGGGGCGTAAGGACCGGCTGCTCCCGGAGTTTTTCTTTGGGAAAAGAAACGACGGGGGCAGACCGGCTGCTAGGTCAAAGTTTTTGCAGGGGTACGGATCAGCCGCGGGAGTGGAGGGTGCCACCTCGGGTAAGAACTGAAGGCCGTCCGTTTCCTTGGCGAGGTACTGGGTCGGTTCAACCCCCCCCAAAGACAAAAAGGGGGTGGGGCAATACACTCCGGGAAGGAAATTTTTCCGGGGGGGATCTCACTTAATTGGGGTTTTAGCCTTTGGGAGGTGATGTCCTTTCATTATTGCGCTTTTTTTTTTTTTTAATTTTTTATTATTTTGGTGGATTTTATTAATGAATCAAAATTAATTACAATTTAATAAAAGTAATTTGCAGGGCTTTCTTTTTTTTTAAGGTTTCCTTTTTTTCCTTCATTTTTTTAAAAACCTTGTGAGTGTTTTTTTCCTAATTTATCTTATTTTTTTAATTTATAAATTTTTTTTCGGGATCCCCCCTTTTTTTTTTAATCTTGCGGGTACTAATTTCCCAACGTGGGCTTTTCAACTTCCGGTGGCGGTTACCTCCGGCCCTCCAAGCTGACTCTGAAGTCTGGCCCTTGCCTAAGGTTCCCCGGCCAAGGCCATTAGGCGGGTGTACGGGCCCGCCCCCCCTTTTGGCCCCGTACCTAAACCGGGCTTGCCAAACCGCCGGCGCCAGCTTGGGGGACCTTCGGACATGCGTTGCAATTCCCAAAGCCCGGGAAGGGGGGGCCCCCCCCCCCAACAACTGCGGAGCCAAGGGGGTTGGCCCAAACCCCGGAAAGGTCCCTTCGCCCAAAAAACCGGGTCGGGAAAGGGAAAACCGGCTCCCGGGGGGTTTTAAAACCCCCAACCGAAGGCCCCGGGGGTTGCAGTGCCAGCTGCGGGAGCACCCCCTCGTTTTGCCACCGTTCCGCGGGGACGGGGGCAATTTGGCGGGGGAAGGCTGTGGGCGGCTTAAAGGGGGTTGGTTGGCCCCGGGAAGACGGCCTCGTGGGAGGGGGCTAGATTCCGGGAGAGCGGGGCTGGGAAACGCGGGGGCGTAGGCCCTCCGTGGGGGCCAAGCGGGAGAGGGTCTCCTTCGGGAAGGGTTATGAAGGGAAAAAGCTTCGGGGAGAATTTTCTGTTTTTCCCCCTAAAGAGGGGAACTTTTTCCCCGTCGATAGTATTTTTCTTTTGGGTTTTATTTTTTCATTATGTGCATTTATTTTTAATTTTTGTTTGCGTTTGTTTAATTGTTTATTTTAAGGATATTAAATTTTATAAGGAGGTGAAAGAAGCGTTTTGGGTCAATTTATTTTCCCCTTCCATTAGTTTTCACAAATTTTTTGCCATTTATTATTTTAAATTTTTCTGTTTGGTTTTATTTTTATTTTTTGCTTGATATTTATTATTTATCTTTATTTGTTTTTTTTTTGGGGTTATACTTCATTCCCCTCGGACCATGGCCGTGGGCCCTCCTTCCTCCGGGTCCCTTGTGGCTCTCCCCCGGTCCTTAGGTTTCGCGGCCCCCTGCCCCGGTCCGCTCCCAAACCAGTGCCTGCACCTTTGCACCGATTTAGCAAGGCCCACTTCCTGTTTGGGGTCATTTTTTTGGGGCCCCCGGGATTTGAACACGCAGCCTTCTGATCGGGAGTCAGACGCACCGCTGCCCCCCGCGGCGACCCCGGTCGAGCCAAAGATTGCCCGGAAGAGGGCGCTGCCTCTCTGTGTGAGCAGAAAACGGTGGTCAGGTAAAAAGACCAGCCCCCCCCCGGGGTCAACCCCGGTCCCCGCTAAGGGGGATATCCCATATACTAACGAGGAGCAGATGGCTGGGAGTCATAAACCCCCCAGCGTGAGAAAAGTGGACCCCTTTTCCCTTCATTGGGGCGTTGTTTTATTTTTTTTTCAAGTTTACCCTTTTATTTTCATTATTTTGAATAGTACCAGTAGTAGGGGGATAGTATTGAAGTTGCATTATTAGTATTGCATTGATTTTTATTTTTTAGGAGCTAAACGGGGGGCGGGTAAAAACCCACCTTCCGGGGGGAACAACCCCGACAGATAAATTTTTGGGGAGCGCCTATCAGCCCGGGCGTGACAAAAAAGTGAGCCGCTTTTCCCTTCATTGACGTTGTTTTACTTTTTTTCTTTGACCAGTTTATTCAGTTCTATTTAATTTTCTTATTTATTATTTTAATTTTGCATAGTAGTGGGGTAGTATTGAAGTTGTATTATTAGTAATGGCGATTGCATTTTATTTTTTTTTTTTCAACTTTTTTACGGGACTACTTGCACATTGGCCAAATGTTTAAACCCCAACCTTTGAAGGGGACTTGATCTGGCCCTGGTGGCATTTCACTTTTCCCCCCGGCCCGGAGTCAAGACCAGTTGGGGCTGCTGGCCCCGCCGCTGCCCCCCCTTTGGTCTCTCCCTCCTAACATGCAGAGCGTCCGTCAAGGCCGGGCTGGGCACGGGGCCCCCAGTCAAACCGTCACCGCTTCCTCCAAAACCATGTCCTCATCCTTCCTTTTGACTGAGCTCTGATATATCGTTTCAAATTTCCTTAAAAGGGGGCTTTCCATCCTGCCTTCGGGAGTCATACTTCCAGACATCAGCTGGGCTTGCTCCCCCATCCCGGCCAGCCGGGGAGTAGCCTGGGTCGTTAGCGTGGGTGTTAACCCGAAGGTTGGGGTTTGGCCCCCAGGGGCGTGAGGTGCATTTTGAAAATCCCAACCAGCAAAGGGCTGCCCAGGTTAAGGGTTGCAAAGAAAAAGCCCCCCCACCGCACACGGGGCGGCGGGCCTTAACACTAAATTACCGAGCCTACGAAAAACTCGAATTGCCCCCCCTTAAACTGCTTCTTTAAAACCCTTCACACCTCTCCGCCAGCCCCTTTGTCTTCTAAATTTCTGATAAAAAAAGCGGCTATTCCTCCCCCCCCCCAATTTAGGGGACAACTTCCCCAGCTCATCCTTGATTGAGTATCGGGAGGGAAGTGGGTTTTGGGATAAATAATAGACGGGGAACACCGGATTTATGTCTGTTCCGTTTCTACAGTAATCTGTGTCAACAATTGTTAAACAGAAATTTTTTTAATTTATAGTAGATGACAAACTGTAGGCAAAATATATAATGTATAAGCCTGAAGCCCAAATGCAAAGAAACATTTTCACAAGAAAAACAATTGCACTTTTATTCAAAATAAAACTGCAGAAAGAAAACCCCTTTTAAATGGACATTGACACCACTTTATATAACTGATTTTGGGTTCAATAGATACAGCCCCGCGAGAATCAAGGGTCCGGTTGATCCTGTCCCCCTCCCTTTTAAGAAACTGTTCTGTCTTACTTTTTTAAAAAAAAAATATTTTTTGATTTCAGTCGTAACACCCGGGTGAATTTATGATTTGAAAAGGTTTTTTTTTTTTTTTTTTTTTATTCACTTTTCACTCAGCGTTGAATCAACCATACAACCCATCACAGGGCTGTTTTACAAAGCGCAAGCCTCAGTGTCACGAGCCTAACGCCCCCGGTTCTGCAAAAAACGCTGGCGGTGTCCGATCTACCGCCCTTCTTTTTTTTTTATTCAGTTTTATTGAGGTTCCTGCCAGTTCCCGATTTGCTGTATGTTTTTTTTTTGCACCCCATGACATGCAGAAGAAAGAATGGTAAAGCCCAAACCCGGGCGTTTATATGCAATCATCAGACACCCCCCATCTGCCCGTGTCTCAAACACAGGAACATATATTGGTGTAAAATATAAAAAAAGTGCACTTTTATTAAAATGCATTTTTTCCATCCCTGTAAGAAGCAGTGTACCCCCTTCTCCCAGGTTTTCAAACACCTAAAGAAAGAAATTTTGGAAAATATAATCGATAATGCAATTTATTTGAAACAACACCAGATGGGACGGGCGGAAACTCAATAAAATGAATAAAAAAAAAAAGGCGGTGAGTTTCGGAAGACATTTTAAAGCGCCTGTTGGAACCGTGGGGGTGCGTTAGTATGCATCGGGTCGCACAGAGCTATAGCGCTTATTCTTTTTTCTTTTTGCACCCAGGGCACGAGGGAGAGAATAGTAAAAAAAGGTAAGTTGGCCTTTTGCAATCATCAGACACCCCCCATCGCCTTTTTTTTATATTTTCAATATTTTTTTATACTGCTAAAACGGGCATGCTAAAAAAATACAGGTAATCCCCAAAATGCAAAAACACTTCTTTTTAAAAACAAAAAATTTCCCTTTTTTAAAAAACTCCCTTTATAACGAAAAAAAAAAAGCAAGATACGGTAGGGAATCGACATCTTGATGGTAATGCTAAGTAAGATTTTCACCCTTATAAAATCACCAATTCAAATATTAACATTTCCCCACACCCCCAAGGACCGCCTTCCTACATTTAACGTGTACTTGGTGTACACACCTCTGTGCTAGGGTTTTTATTACACTGAATGAGCACCTGACACTGTATTTCTTCCCCAAAAGGGCCCATAAAATTTCCCGTTCCTGCATTTTTAAACCCCATTGACCCGTTGTTTTCAAAAAAAATTCATTAGTGCATTATATTTTCACATATAAAGTCTTTTTTCAGTTTTGTAATAGAAACCACAGCATAAAAGAAGTGTTCCCCTTCTTTTAGGAAAGGGATGGAAAAGTGACTTGAATAAAAGTGCACTTTTTTTTTTTACACCAAATATGTTCCTGTGTTTGAACGACACGGGAGATGGGGGGGTCTGATGTTTCAATACAAGTTGGTTTTACCATTCTTTCTTCTGCATGCTGGGTGCAAAAAAAAAAGCATACAGCAACATTGGGACTGGCAGGAAACTCAATCAACTGAATAAAAAAAAAAGCAAGTGACGGGGAGATGAAGAAGGCAGCCGCCAGCGGGGGCCAGAACCGGGGGGGGGGGGGGGTAGATCGTGGTACACTGCAGAGCTATACGCCTTTAGTGAAAACACCCGTCGGGGGGTGGGATGGATTGATTCTGAACGATGAGAGGGGAAAAGTGAATAAAAAAAAAAAAAAACTAACCTTTTAAAAGATCATAAATTAAAGGGTGTTACAGATGAAATAAAAGTATGTTTTTTTTTTCTAAAACAAAGACTAAGAACAGTTTACTTCTCAAAAGGGGCGGGGTAACCCGGACCTTTTATTCCCAAGGGGGCTGTATCTATTGAACCACAGAGTCAATTATAGTAAAGTGGTGCAATGTGCATGTTAAGGCCTTTTGCAGTTATATTTTGAATAAAAGTGCAATTTTTTTTCTTGTGAAAATTTTTTTTTGTATTTGGGCTTCAGGGGTTCATACATTATATAGTTTATCCCATTTTGTCATCTACTACTAGAATATAAAAAAGTTTCGTTTTAAAATGTGTTTACACAGATTACTGTAGAAAAACAAAGAATGAAATGCGGGGTTCCAAAAACGACCATTATTTCACTTAAAAACCCACTTCCTCCCAGATACTAAACAAGGCATGAGCTGGGGAGAATTTTCAGTTCTAAATTGGGGGGGGGAAAAACCGGCTTCTCTTTATCAGCACGTTTGGCGGGGGCTGGTGGGAGGGGGAAGGGGTTTAAGAAAAGGTTTAAGGTGGGCGGAATTACGAGTTTTTTTGAGGTCTGGGAAATTCCCCGGGTTGCACGAGCTTTTTGCCCGCCCGCCCGGGAAAGTGCACCCCACCCCCCCAAAAGCCAAAAGGGGTGGCCCCAAAAGTCAGGGCCGGGGTTTTTCCCACGCCCCCGGGGTTTTTTTTTTTAGGTAAAAAAGGGAAGCGAGCGCCGGGGGGTCAGGGGCTGACCCACCGCGGATTTGAACACGCACCTTGCGGTCAGAGCGCCACCGGCCCAGGTGGACCGGATGGGGCCCCAAAATTTATGGGAAAAGGGTGTGCTGCCTTCTGTGTGAGGGAAAATAAACGGGTGGTCAGGGGGCAAGCCCACCCCCCTTTGGGGTGAACCCCGGGCTCCCGGTGAAGGCGGGGGTACTCCCACTATACTAACGAGGGAGCAGATGAGCTAGGGCGCCTATCACCCTCAGGCGGAAAAAAAGTGAAGCATGCCTTTTCCCTTCATTACGCGTTGTTTTTATTTTCTTTTCAAGTTTATCCATGTCTATTTTCATTATTTTGAATAGTACCAGTAGTAGTGGAGTAGTATTGACAGTTGCATTATTAGTATTAGCTTGGATTTTATATTTTGAGGAGCTCAAGGCGGTCAGGGGGCAATAGACCGACCTTCCTGCGGGAATCAACCCGCACAGATGAATTAGGGGGCGCCCATCAGCCCAGGCGTGACAAAAAATGCAGCATCGCCTTTTCCTTCATTGACGGCTTTCTTTTACTTATTTTCTTTGACCAGTTTATTCAGTTCTATTTAATTTTCTGTATTTATTATTTTAATTATTAGCAGTAGTAGTGGGAGTAGTATTGACAGTTGTATTATTAGTAATGGCGATTGCATTTTATTTTATTTTTTTTTCAACTTCTTTTACTGGACTACTTGCACACTTGGCCAAATGTTTGAACCAACCTTGGCTGAACGCGATTGATCTGGCCCTGGTGGGCGACTTCCTTTTCTCCCGGCCCTGGAGTCAAGACCAGTTAGGCTGCTGGCGCCTCGGCCGCTGCCCTCCTCTGGTGCTCTTGCCTGCCTAATATGCAGAGCGGTCCGTCCAGTGCGGAGCTCGGGCACAGGACGCTAGTACGAACCGGTCACTCGCTTCCTGCCATAAACCATGTCCGTGCCATCCTTCCTTTATGACTGAGCTCTGATATATCGTTTCAAATTGCCTTAAAGGAGGCAGCGCTGCCATCCTGCCTCGGGCAGTCAGTCACTTCGCTCGAGACATCAGCTGGGCTTGCTCCACCATCCCCTTGGCCAGCCGGTGGCTCGAGTCTCTGTAGGCGAATCGGTTAGCTGCGTTGGCTGTTAACCGAAAGGTTGGTGGTTCGAGCCACCCAGGGCGCAGCGAGGTGCATTTTGACAAAATCCCAAGCCAGCAAAGGCTGCCCAGGTTAAGGGTTGCAAAGAAACAGCCTCCCAGCACGACACGATCGGCGCGGACGCTCTTAAGCACGAGCTTTCTGCCTCGTCAGCTGCCGATGTGAAGTGCACCTCACTCGGCCCGTTTAAAAGCCAAAGTGCGGCGTGGCCAATAGTCAGGGCTCGGGCTTTGCTCCACGTTCTCGAGGGTTTTTTTTTTGCAGGGGCTGGGATAAGAAAGGAGGCTGAGCGCTGCGGGAGTCAGGGGCTGGGACTATGACCTCGACTGATTTGAAACACAGCCTTCTGATCTGGAGTCAGAGCGCTACCGTGCGCCACGAGGTCGACCGCCGGATGCGAGCCTAAGATTGCACGAAGAGGGCTGTGCTGCCTTCTCTGTGTGAGACGAGAAGCTAAGCGGGTGGTCAGGTGCAAAGACCAGCCTCCCGTCGGGAATCGAACCCGTCTCCCGCGTGACAGGCGGGATACTCACCACTATACTAACGAGGAGCAGATGAGCTAGGGAGGTCTATCAGCGTCAGACGTGAGAAAAGTGAAGCATCGCCTTTTCCCTTCATTGCGGCGTTGTTTTATTTTCTTTTTCAAGTTTATCCATGTCTATTTTCATTATTTTGAATAGTACCAGTAGTAGTGGGGTAGTATTGACAGTTGCATTATTAGTATTAGCGATTGGATTTTATATTTTTCGAGGAGCTCAGCGGCGGTCAGGTGCAAAGACCGACCTTCCGTCGGAATCGAACCGGCACAGATGAATTAGGGAGCGTCTATCAGCTCCAGGCGATGACAAAAGTGCAACATCGCCTTTTCCCTTTCATTGTAGAGCGTTGCTTTACTTTATTTTCTTTGACCAGTTTATTCAGTTCTATTTAATTTTCTGTATTTATTATTTAATTATTAGCAGTAGTAGTGGGAGTAGTATTGACAGTTGTATTTATTAGTAATGCGATTGCATTTTATTTTATTTTTTCAACTTCTTTACTGGACTACTTGCACACTTGGCCAAATGTTTGAACCCAACCTTGGCTGAACGATTACTGATCTGGCCCTGGTGGAGCGACTTCACTTTTCTCCCGGCCCTGGAGTCAAGACCAGTTGGGCTGCTGGCGCTCTCGGCCGCTCCTCCTCTGGTGCTCTTGCCTGCCTAACATGCAGAGCGGTCCGTCAAGTGCGGGCTTCGGCACAGGGCAGTCGAACCGCCCTTTTCGCTTCCTGCCATAAACCATGTCCGTGCCATCCTTCCTTTATGACTGAGCTCTGATATATCGTTTCAAATTGCCTTAAAGGAGGCCAGCGCTGCCATCCTGCCTTCGGGCAGTCAGTCACTTGCTCGAGACATCAGCTGGAGCTTGCTCCACCATCCCCTTGGCCAGCCGGTAGCTCGAGTCTCTGTGCGCATCCGGTTAGCGTTGGCTGTTAACCGAAGGTTGGTGGTTCGAGCCCACCCAGGGAGCGTCGAGGTGCATTTTGACAAAATCCCAAGCCAGCAAAGGGCTGCCCAGGTTAAGGGTTGCAAAGAAACAGCCCTCCCAGCACGACACGATCGACGGCGGCTCTTGGCACGCTTTCTGCCCCGTCAGCTGCCCGATGTGAAAGTGCACCTCACTCGCCCGTTTAAAAGCCAAAGGTCGGCGTGGCCAATAGTCAGGGCTCGGGCTTTGCTCCACGTTCTCGAGGGTTTTTTTTTGCAGGGGCTGGGATAAGAAAGGACGGCTGAGCGCTGCAGGGAGTCAGGGCTGGACTATGACCTCGACGTGATTTGAACACGCAGCCTTCTGATTTGGAGTCAGATACGCTACCGTTGCGCCACGAGGTCGACCGCCGGATGGGAGCCTAAGATTGCCACGGAAGAGGGCTGTGCTGCCTTCTCTGTGTGAGACGAGAAGCTAAACGGGTGGTCAGGTGCAAAAGACCAGCCTCCCGTCGGGGAATCGAACCCCGGTCTCCCGTGACAGGCGGGGATACTCACCACTATACTAACGAGGAGCAGATGAGCTAGGGAGCGTCTATCAACGTCAGACGTGAGAAAAGTGAAGCATCGCCTTTTCCCTTCATTGCGGCGCGTTGTTTTATTTTCTTTTTCAAGTTTATCCATGTCTATTTTCATTATTTTGAATAGTACCAGTAGTAGTGGGGGTAGTATTGACAGTTGCATTATTAGGGATTAGCGATTGGATTTTATATTTTCGAGGAGCTTCAACGGGCGGTCAGGGGGCAAAGACCGACCTTCCGTCAGGGAATCGAACCCGGCACAGATGAATTAGGGGCGTCTATCAGCGTCCAGACGTGACAAAAAGTGCAGCATCGCCTTTTCCCTTCATTGTGACGCGTTGCTTTACTTTATTTTCTTTGACCAGTTTATTCAGTTCTATTTAATTTTCTGTATTTATTATTTTAATTATTAGCAGTAGTAGTGGGAGTAGTATTGACAGTTGTATTATTAGTAATGGCGATTGCATTTTATTTTATTTTTTTTTCAACTTCTTTACTGGACTACTTGCACACTTGGCCAAATGTTTGAACCCAACCTTGGCTGAACGCGATTACTGATCTGGCCCTGGTGGACGACTTACTTTCTCCCCGGCCCTGGAGTCAAGACCAGTTAGGGCTGCTGGCCCTCTCGGCCGCTGCCCTCCTCTGGTGCTCTTTGCCTGCCTAACATGCAGAGCGGTCCGTCCAGTGCCGGAGCTCTGGCACAGGACGCCCAGTACAGAACCGGTCACTCGCTTCCTGCTTCATAAACCATGTCCGTGCCATCCTTCCTTTATGACTCGAGCTCTGATATATCGTTTCAAATTGCCTGGTAAAGGCCAGCGCTGCCATCCTGCCTTGGGCAGTCAGTCACTCGCTCGAGACATCAGCTGGGCTTGCTCACCATCCCCTTGGCCAGCCGGTAGCTCGAGTCTCTGTGGCGCAATCGGTTAGCGCGTTCGGCTGTTAACCGAAAGGTTGGTGGTTTGAGCCCACCCAGGGACGCGCGAGGTGCATTTTGACAAAATCCCAAGCCAGCAAAGGGCTGCCCAGGTTAAGGGTTGCAAAGAAACAGCCCTCCCAGCACGACACGATCGACGGCGGCGCTCTTTAGCACCGAGCTTTCTGCCTCGTCAGCTGCCGATGTGAAAGTGCACCTCACTCGGCCCGTTTAAAAGCCAAAGGTACGGCTTGGCCAATAGTCAGGGCTCAGGCTTTGCTCCACGTTCTCGAGGGTTTTTTTTTTTTGCAGGGCTGGGATAAGAAAGGACGGCTGAGCGCTGCGGGTCAGGGGCTGGGACTATGACCTCGACGTGATTTGAACACGCAGCCTTCTGATCTGGAGTCAGACGCGCTACCGTTGCGCCACGAGGTCGACCGCCGGATGGGAGCCTAAGATTGCCATGGAAGAGGGCTGTGCTGCCTTCTCTGTGTGAGACGAGAAGCTAAACGGGTGGTCAGGTGCAAAAGCCCAGCCTCCCCGTCGGGGAATCGAACCCCGATCTCCCGCGTGACAGGCGGGGATACTCACCACTATACTAACGAGGAGCAGATGAGCTAGGGAGCGTCTATCAACGTCCAGACGTGAGAAAAAGTGAAGCATCGCCTTTCCCTTCATTGCGGCGCGTTGTTTTATTTTCTTTTTCAAGTTTATCCATGTCTATTTTCATTATTTTGAATAGTACCAGTAGTAGTGGGAGTAGTATTGACAGTTGCATTATTAGTATTAGCGATTGGATTTTATATTTTTCGAGCAGCTCAACGGGCGGTCAGGTGCAAAAGACCGACCTTCCCGTCAGGAATCGAACCCGGCACAGATGAATTGAGGAGCGTCTATCAGCGTCAGACGTGACAAAAGTGCAGCATCGCCTTTTCCCTTCATTGTGACGCGTTGCTTTACTTTATTTTCTTTGACCAGTTTATTCAGTTCTATTTAATTTTCTGTATTTATTATTTTAATTATTAGCAGTAGTAGTGGGAGTAGTATTGACAGTTGTATTATTAGTAATGGCGATTGCATTTTATTTTATTTTTTTTTCAACTTCTTTTACTGGACTACTTGCACTTGGCCAAATGTTTGAACCCAACCTTGGCTGACGCGATTACTGATCTGGCCCTGGTGGACGACTTCACTTTTCTCCCGGCCCTGAGTCAAGACCAGTTAGGGCTGCTGGCCTCTCTCGGCCGCTGCCCTCCTCTGTGCTCTTGCCTGCCTAACATGCAGAGCCGTCCGCAAGTGCGGAGCTCGGGCACAGGCGCCCAGTACAGAACCGTCACTTCGCTTCCTGCCATAAACCATGTCCGTGCCATCCTTCCTTTATGACTGAGCTCTGATATATCGTTTCAAATTGCCTTAAAAGGAGGCCAGCGCTGCCATCCTGCCTTGGGCAGTCAGTCACTTGCCGAGATATCAGCTGGGCTTGCTCCACCATCCCTTGGCCAGCCCGGTAGCTCGAGTCTCTGTGCCATGTCGGTTAGCGTAGCGTTCGGCTGTTAACCGAAGGTTGGTGTTCGAGCCACCCAGGGACGCGCGAGGTGCATTTTGACAAAATCCCAAGCCAGCAAAGGGCTGCCCAGGTTAAGGGTTGCAAAGAAACAGCCCTCCCAGCAAGACACGATCGACAGCGGCGCTCTTAAGCACCGAGCTTTCTGCCTGCGTCAGCTGCCGATGTGAAAGTGCACCTCCACTGGCCCGTTTAAAAGCCAAAGGTACGGCGTGGCCAATAGTCAGGGCTCGGGCTTTGCTCCACGTTCTCGAGGGGTGTTTTTTTTTTTTTTTGCAGGGGCTGGGATAAGAAAGGACGGCTGGCTGCGCGGGGAGTCAGGCTGGGACTATGACCTCGCGTGATTTGAACCGCAGCCTTCTGATCTGGAGTCAGGCGCGCTACCGTTGCGCCACGAGGTCGACCGCGCGGATGGGAGCCTAAGATTGCCCGGAAGAGGGGCTGTGCTGCCTTCTCTGTGTGAGACGAGAAGCTAAACGGGTGGTCAGGTGCAAAGACCAGCCTCCCGTCGGGAATCGACCGGTCTCCGCGTGACAGGCGGGGATACTCACCACTATACTAACGAGGAGCAGATGAGCTAAGGGAGCGTCTATCACGTCAGGCGTGAGAAAAAGTGAAGCATCGCCTTTTCCCTTCATTGCGGCGCGTTGTTTTATTTTCTTTTTCAAGTTTATCCATGTCTATTTTCATTATTTTGAATAGTACCAGTAGTAGTGGGAGTAGTATTGACAGTTGCATTAGTAGTATTAGCGATTGGATTTTATATTTTGAGCAGCTGCAGGCGGTCAGGTGCAAAAGACCGACCTTCCGTCCGGGAATCGAACCCGGCACAGATGAATTAGGGCGTCTATCAGCGCCAGGACGTGACAAAAAGTGCAGCATCGCCTTTTCCCTTCATTGTACGCGTTGCTTTACTTTATTTTCTTTGACCAGTTTATTCAGTTCTATTTAATTTTCTGTATTTATTATTTTAATTATTAGCAGTAGTAGTGGGAGTAGTATTGACAGTTGTATTATTAGTAATGGCGATTGCATTTTATTTTATTTTTTTTTCAACTTCTTTTACTGGACTACTTGCACACTTGGCCAAATGTTTGACAACCTTGGCTGAAGCAGCGATTCGATCTGGCCCTGGTGGACGACTCACTTTTCTCCCCGGCCCTGAGTCAAGACCAGTTAGGGCTGCTGGCTCTCGGCCGCTGCCCTCCTCTGGTACTCTTGCCTGCCTAACATGCAAGCGGTCCGTCAAGTGCCGGAGCTCGGGCACAGGACGCCCAGTACGAACCGTCACTTCGCTTCCTGCCATAAACCATGTCCGTGCCATCCTTCCTTTATGACTGAGCTCTGATATATCGTTTCAAATTGCCTTAAAAGGAGGCGCTGCCATCCTGCCTTGGGCAGTCAGTCCTCGCTCGAGACATCAGCTGGGCTTGCTCCACCATCCCTTGGCCAGCCGGTAGCTCGAGTCTCTGTACCCAATCGGTTAGCGCGTTCGGCTGTTAACCAAAAGGTTGGTGGTTTGAGCCCACCCAGGGACCTGGAGGTGCATTTTGACAAAATCCCAAGCCAGCAAAGGCTGCCCAGGTTAAGGGTTGCAAAAACAGCCCTCCCAGCGAAGACACGATCGAGGCGGCGCTCTTAAGCACCGAGCTTTCTGCCTCGTCAGCTGCCGATGTGAAAGTGCACCTCACTCGGCCCGTTTAAAGCCAAAGGTACGGCGTGGCCAATAGTCAGGGCTCGGGCTTTGCTCCCACGTTCTCGAGGGTTTTTGCAGGGGCTGGGATAAGAAAGGGGCGGCTGGCGCTGCAGGAGTCAGGGGCTGGGACTATGACCTCGACGTGATTTGAACACGCAGCCTTCTGATCTGGAGTCAGCCAGCTACCGTTGCAGAGGTCGACCGGATGTGAGCCTAAGATTGCCACGGAAGAGGGCTGTGCTGCCTTCTCTGTGTGAGACGAGAGCTAAGCGGGTGGTCAGGTGCAAAGACCAGCCTCCCGTCGGGGAATGAACCCAGGTCTCGCGTGACAGGCGGGATACTCACCACTATACTAACGAGGAGCAGATGAGGCTAGGGAGCGTCTATCAACGTCCAGACGTGAGAAAAGTGAAGCATCGCCTTTTTCCTTCATTGCGGCGTTGTTTTATTTTCTTTTCAAGTTTATCCATGTCTATTTTCATTATTTTGAATAGTACCGTAGTAGTGGGTAGTATTGACAGTTGCATTATTAGTATTAGCTGATTGGATTTTATATTTTTCGAGGAGCTCAACGGGCGGTCAGGTGCAAAACGACCTTCCCGTGGGGAATCGAACCGGCACAGATGAATTAGGGAGCGTCTATCAGCGTCCAGACGTGACAAAAGTGCAGCATCGCCTTTTCCCTTCATTGAGCTAGCGTTGCTTACTTTATTTTCTTTGACCAGTTTATTCAGTTCTATTTAATTTTCTGTATTTATTATTTTAATTATTAGCAGTAGTAGTGGGAGTAGTATTATTAGTAATGGCGATTGCATTTTATTTATTTTTTTTTCAACTTCTTTTACTGGACTACTTGCACACTTGGCCAAATGTTTGAACCCAACCTTGGCTGAGGCGAATTACGATCTGGCCCTTGTGGACGACTTCACTTTTCTCCCGCCCTGGAGTCAAGACCAGTTAGGGCTGCTGGCGCTCTCTGCCGCTGCCCTCCTCTGGTACTCTTGCCTGCCTAACATGCAGGCGGTCCGTCAAGTGCCGGAGCTCAGGCTGGGCCCAGTACAACCGGTCACTCGCTTCCTGCCATAAACCATGTCCTGCCATCCTTCCTTTATGACTGAGCTCTGATATATCGTTTCAAATTGCCTTAAAGGAGGCCAGCGCTGCCATCCTGCCTTCGGCAGTCAGTCATGGCTCGATACATCAGCTGGGCTTGCTCCACCATCCCCTTGGCCAGCCGGTAGCTTGAGTCTCTGTGGCGCAATTGGTTAGCGTTCGGCTGTTAACCGAAAGGTTGGTGGTTCGAGCCCACCCAGGGGCGAGGTGCATTTTGACAAAATCCCAAGCCAGCAAAGGGCTGCCCAGGTTAAGGGTTGCAAAGAAACAGCCCTCCCAGCGAAGACATCGATCCGGCGGCGCTCTTAAGCACCGAGCTTTCTGCCTCGTCAGCTGCCGGTGAAAGTGCACCTCACCTCGCCCGTTTAAAAGCCAAAGGTGGCGTGGCCAAGTCAGAGCTCGGGCTTTGCTCCACGTTCTCGAGGTTTTTTTGCAGAGGCTGGGATAAGAAAGGAGCGGCTGACGCTGCGGGAGTCAGGGGCTGGGACTATGACCTCGACGTGATTTGAACACGCAGCCTTCTGATCTGTAGTCAGACGCGCTACTGTTGCGCCACGAGGTCGACCGCCGGATGGGAGCCTAAGATTGCCACGGAAGAGGGCTGTGCTGCCATCTCTGTGTGAGATGAGAAGCTAAACGGGTGGTCTGGTGCAAAAGACCAGCCTCCCGTCGGGGATCGAACCCGGTCTCCAGCGATGACGGCGGGATCACCACTATACTAACGAGGGAGCAGATGAGCTAGGGAGCGTCTATCAACGTCCAGACGCGGAGAAAAAGTGAAGCATCGCCTTTTCCCTTCATCGTAGCGTTGTTTTATTTTCTTTCAAGTTTATCCATGTCTATTTTCATTATTTTGAATAGTACCAGTAGTAGTGGGAGTAGTATTGACAGTTGCATTATTAGTATTAGCGATTGGATTTTATATTTTTCGAGGAGCTCAACGGGCGGTCAGGTGCAAAGACGACCTTCCGTCGGGGGAATCGAACCGGCACAGATGAATTAGGGAGGCGTCTATCAGCGTCCAGACGTGACAAAAAGTGCAGCATCGCCTTTTCCTTCATTGTAGCGTTGCTTTACTTTATTTTCTTTGACCAGTTTATTCAGTTCTATTTAATTTTCTGTATTTATTATTTTAATTATTAGCAGTAGTAGTGGAGTAGTATTGACAGTTGTATTATTAGTAATGGCGATTGCATTTTATTTATTTTTTTCAACTTCTTTTACTGGACTACTTGCACACTTGGCCAAAATGTTTGAACCAACCTTGGCTGAAGCGATTACTGATCTGGCCCTGGTGGGCGACTTCACTTTCTCCCGGCCCTGGAGTCAAGACCAGTTAGGGCTGCTGGCCTCTCGCCGCTGCCCTCTCTGGTGCTCTTGCCTGCCTAAATGCAGAGCGTCCGTCAAGTGCGGAGCTCGGGCACAGGACGCCCAGTACGAACCGGTCACTGCTTCCGCCATAAACCATGTCCGTGCCATCCTTCCTTTATGACTGAGCTCTGATATATCGTTTCAAATTGCCTTAAAGGAGGCCAGCGCTGCCATCCTGCCTTCGGGCAGTCAGTCCTTCGCTCGAGACATCAGCTGGGCTTGCTCCACCATCCCCTTGGCCAGCCAGTAGCTCGAGTCTCTGTGGCGCCAATCGGTTAGCGTTCGGCTGTTAACCCAAAGGTTGGTGGTTCGAGCCACCAGGGATGCTGAGGTGCATTTTGACAAAATCCCAAGCCAGCAAAGGGCTGCCCAGGTTAAGGGTTGCAAAGAAACAGCCCTCCCAGCGAACCACGATCGGCGGGCGCTTTAAGCACCGAGCTTTCTGCCTCGTCAGCTGCCCGATGTGAAAGTGCACCCCTCGGCCCGTTTAAAAGCCAAAGGTACGGCGTGGCCAATAGTCAGGGCTCGGGCTTTGCTCCACGTTCTCGAGGGTTTTTTTTTGCAGAGGCTGGGATAAGAAAGGACGGCTGAGCGCTGCGGGGAGTCAGGGCTGGGACTATGACCTCGGCGTGATTTGAACACGCAGCCTTCTGATCTGGAGTCAGACGCGCTACCGTGCGCCAGCAGGTCGACCGCCGGATGTGGAGCCTAAGATTGCCACGGAAGAGGGCTGTGCTGCCTTCTCTGTGTGAGGCGAGAAGCTAAGCGGGTGGTCAGGTGCAAAGACCAGCCTCCCGTCGGGGAATCGAACCCCAGTCTCCGCGTGACAGGCGGGATACTCACACTATACTAACGAGGAGCAGATGTGCTAGGGAGCGCTATCAACGTCCAGGCGTGAGAAAAGAAGCATCGCCTTTTCCCTTCATTGCGTGCGTTGTTTTATTTTCTTTTTCAAGTTTATCCATGTCTATTTTCATTATTTTGAATAGTACCAGTAGTAGTGGGAGTAGTATTGACAGTTGCATTATTAGTATTAGCGATTGGGATTTTTATTTTGAGGATTTTTAAACGGGCGGTCAGGTGCAAAAGACGACCTTCCGTCGGTCGAACCCGCACAGATGAATTAGGGGGGCCCCCATCAGCGCAGGCGTGAAAAAAAGTTGCAGCATCCCCTTTTCCCCTTTCATTAGACGTTGCTTTTATTTTTTTGACCAGTTTATTCAGTTCTATTTAATTTTCTGTATTTATTATTTTAATTACTTAGTAGTAGGGGGAGTAGTATTGACAGTTGTATTATTAGTAATGGGATTGCATTTTATTTATTTTTTTTCAACTTTTTTTACTGGACTACTTACACTTGCCAAATGTTTGCCCCAACCTTGGCGGGAACGCATTACTGATCTGGCCCTGGGGGGCGACTTCATTTTTCTCCCGGCCCTGGAGTCAAGACCAGTTAGGGCTGCTGGGCGCCTCGGCCGCTGCCCCTCCCTCTGGTGCTCTTGCCTGCCTAAATGCAGGCGGTCCGCCCAAGTGCCGGAGCTCGGGCACAGGACGCCCAGTACAGACCGGTCACTCCCTGCCTAAACCATGTCCGTGCCATCCTTCCTTTATGACTGAGCTCTGATATATCGTTTTAAATTGTTAAGGAGGCCAGCGCTGCCATCCTGCCTTCGGGCAGTCAGTCACTTCGCTCGAGACATCAGCTGGGCTTGCTCCACCATCCCCTTGCCAGCCCCGGGAGCTCCGCCTGTGGCGCAATCGGTTAGCGGCCGGGCTGTTAACCGAAAGGTTGGTGTTCGAGCCCCCAGGGACGCGCGAGGTGCATTTTTACAAAATCCCAAGCCAGCAAAGGGCTCCCCAGGTTAAGGGTTGCAAAGCAGCCCTCCCAGCGAACACGATCGACGGCGGCGCTCTTAAGCACCGAAGCTTCGCCTGCGTCAGCTGCCGATGTAAAAGTGCACCTCACTCGGCCCGTTTAAAAGCCAAAGGTACGGCGTGGCCAATAGTCAGGGCTCGGGCTTTGCTCCACGTTCTCGGGGGGTTTTTTTTTTTTGCAGGGGCTGGGATAAGAAAGGACGGCTGAGCGCTGCGGGAGTCAGGCTGGACTATGACCTCGACGTGATTTGAACACGCAGCCTTCTGATCTGAGTCAGACGCCCCTACCTTTTGCGCCACGAGGTCGACCGCCGGATGCGACCCCTAGATTGCCACGGAAGGGGCTGTCTGCCTTCTCTGTGTGAGATGGGGAAGCTAAACGGGTGGTCAGGTGCAAAAGACCAGCCTCCCCGTCGGGGAATCGAACCCAGGTCTCCCGCGTGACAGGCGGGGATACTCACCATATACTAACGAGGAACAGATGAGCTAGGAGCGTCTATCAACGTCCAGACGTGAGAAAAGTGAAGCATCGCCTTTTCCCCTTCATTGCGGCGCGTTGTTTTTTTCTTTCAAGTTTATCCATGTCTATTTTCATTATTTTGAATAGTACCGTAGTAGTGGGGGTAGTATTGACAGTTATTATTAGTATTAGCGATTGGATTTTATATTTTCGAGGAGCTCAACGGGCGGTCAGGTGCAAAAAAACGACCTTCCCGTCGGGGGAAACGAACCCGCACAAGAATTAGGGAGGTCTATCAGCGTCCAGACGTGACAAAAGTGCAGCATCGCCTTTTCCCTTCATTGTGACGCGTTGCTTTTACTTTATTTTCTTTGACCAGTTTATTCAGTTCTATTTAATTTCTGTATTTATTATTTTAATTATTAGCAGTAGTAGTGGGAGTAGTATTATTAGTAATGGCGATTGCATTTTATTTATTTTTTTTTCAACTTCTTTTACTGGACTACTTGCACACTTGGCCAAATGTTTGAACCCAACCTTGGCTGAACGCGATTACTGATCTGGCCCTGGTGGACGACTTCACTTTCTCCCCGGCCTGGAGTCAAGACCAGTTAGGGCTGCTGGCTCTCCGGCCGCTGCCCTCCTCTGGTACTCTTGCCTGCCTAACATGCAGAGCGGTCCGTCAAGTGCCGGAGCTCGCAGCAGGACGCCCAGTACGAACCGGTCCTCGCTTCCTGCCATAAACCATGTCCGTGCCATCCTTCCTTTATGACTGAGCTCTGATATATCGTTTCAAATTGCCTTAAAAGGAGGCCAGCGCTGCCATCCTGCCTTCGGGCAGTCAGTCACTTCGCTCGAGACATCAGCTGGGCTTGCTCCACCATCCCCTTGGCCAGCCAGTAGCTCGAGTCTCTGTGGCGCAATCGGTTAGCGCGTTCGGCTGTTAACCGAAAGGTTGGTGGTTCGAGCCCACCCAGGGATGCGCTGAGGTGCATTTTGACAAAATCCCAAGCCAGCAAGGGCTGCCCAGGTTAAGGGTTGCAAAGAAACAGCCTCCAGCGAAGACACGATCGACGGCGGCGCTCTTAAGCACCGAGCTTTCTGCCTCGTCAGCTGCCGATGTGAAGTCCCTCACTCGGCCCGTTTAAAAGCCAAGGTACGGCGTGGCCAATAGTCAGGGCTCGGGCTTTGCTCCACGTTCTCGAGGGTTTTTTTTTTTGCAGAGGCTGGGATAAGAAAGGACGGCTGAGCGCTGCGGGGAGTCAGGGGCTGGGACTATGACCTCGACGTGATTTGAACACGCAGCCTTCTGATCTGGAGTCAGACGCGCTACCGTTGCGCCACGAGGTCGACCGCCGGATGTGAGCCTAAGATTGCCACGGAAGAGGGCTGTGCTGCCTTCTCTGTGTGAGACGAGAAGCTAAACGGGTGGTCAGGTGCAAAAGACCAGCCTCCCCGTCGGGAATCAGACCCCAGTCTCCCGCGTGACAGGCGGGGATACTCACCACTATACTAACGAGGAGCAGATGAGCTAGGGAGCGTCTATCAACGTCCAGACGTGAGAAAAAGTGAAGCATCGCCTTTTCCCTTCATTGCGGCGCGTTGTTTTATTTTCTTTTTCAAGTTTATCCATGTCTATTTTCATTATTTTGAATAGTACCAGTAGTAGTGGGAGTAGTATTGACAGTTGCATTATTAGTATTAGCGATTGGATTTTATATTTTCGAGGAGCTCAACGGGCGTCAGGTGCAAAAGAACGACCTTCCGTCAGGGAATCGAACCCGGCACAGATGAATTAGGGAGCGTCTATCAGCGTCCAGACGTGACAAAAGTGCAGCATCGCCTTTTCCCTTCATTAGACTGCTGCTTTACTTTATTTTCTTTGACCAGTTTATTCAGTTCTATTTAATTTTCTGTATTTATTATTTTAATTATTAGCAGTAGTAGTGGGAGTAGTATTGACAGTTGTATTATTAGTAATGGCGATTGCATTTTATTTATTTTTTTTTCAACTTCTTTTACTGGACTACTTGCACACTTGGCCAAATGTTTGAACCCAACCTTGGCTGAACGCGATTACTGATCTGGCCTGGTGGGACAC
Source organism: Polypterus senegalus (assembly GCF_016835505.1). Classification (NCBI taxonomy): domain Eukaryota; kingdom Metazoa; phylum Chordata; class Cladistia; order Polypteriformes; family Polypteridae; genus Polypterus; species Polypterus senegalus. The sequence goes on along the minus strand of NW_024380795.1, from coordinate 11,060 downwards.
TTCACTTTTCTCCCGGCCCTGGAGTCAAGACCAGTTAGGGCTGCTGGCGCTCTCGGCCGCTGCCCTCCTCTGGTGCTCTTGCCTGCCTAACATGCAGAGCGGTCCGTCAATGACCGGAGCTCGGGCACTGGGACGCCCAGTACTGAACGGTCACTTTGCTTCCTGCCATAAACCATGTCCGTGCCATCCTTCCTTTATGACTGAGCTCTGATATATCGTTTCAAATTGCCTTTAAAGGAGGCCAGCGCTGCCATCCTGCCTTCGGGCAGTCAGTCACTTCGCTCGAGACATCAGCTGGGCTTGCTCCACCATCCCCTTAGCCAGCCGGTAGCTCGAGTCTCTGTGGCGCAATCGGTTAGCGCTTCGGTTGTTAACCGAAAGGTTGGTGGTTGAGCCCACCCAGGGGACGCAGGTGCATTTTGACAAATCCCAAGCCAGCAAAGGGCTGCCCAGGTTAAGGGTTGCAAAGAAACAGCCCTCCCAGCAAAGACACGATCGACGGCGGGCTCTTAGCACCGAGCTTTCTGCCCGTCAGCTGCCGATGTGAAAGTGCACCTCACTCGGCCCGTTTAAAGCCAAAGGTACGGCGTGGCACATAGTCAGGGCTCGGGCTTTGCTCCACGTTCTCGAGGGTTTTTTTTGCAGGGGCTGGGATAAGAAAGGACGGCTGAGCGCTGCAGGGAGTCAGGGGCTGGGACTATGACCTCGACGTGATTTGAACACGCAGCCTTCTGATCTGGAGTCAGACGCGCTACCGTTGCGCCCGAAGGTCGACCGCCGGATGCGACCTAAGATTGCCACGGAAGAGGGCTGTGCTGCCTTCTCTGTGTGAGATGAGAAGCTAAACGGGTGGTCAGGTGCAAGACCAGCCCCCCCGTGAATCAGACCCAGGTCTCCCGTGACAGGCGGGATACTCACCACTATACTAACGAGGAGCAGATGAGCTAGGGAGCGTCTATCAACGTCCAGACGTGAGAAAAAGTGAAGCATCGCCTTTTCCCTTCATTGCGGCGCGTTGTTTTATTTTCTTTTCAAGTTTATCCATGTCTATTTTCATTATTTTGAATAGTACCAAGTAGTAGTGGGAGTAGTATTGACAGTTGCATTATTAGTATTAGCGATTGGATTTTATATTTTTCGAGGAGCTCAACGGGCGGTCAGGGGGCAAAGACGACCTTCCCATCGAGAATCGAACCCGGCACAGATGATTAGGAGGTCTATCAGCGTCCAGGACGTGACAAAAGTGCACATCGCCTTCCCTTCATTGTGACGCGTTGCTTTACTTTATTTTCTTTGACCAGTTTATTCAGTTCTATTTAATTTTCTGTATTTATTATTTTAATTATTAGCAGTAGTAGTGGGAGTAGTATTATTAGTAATGGCGATTGCATTTTATTTATTTTTTTTTCAACTTCTTTTACTGGACTACTTGCACACTTGGCCAAATGTTTGAACCAACCTTGGCTAAAGCTAGATTACTGATCTGGCCCTGGTGGACGACTTCACTTTTCTCCCGGCCCTGGAGTCAAGACCAGTTGGGCTGCTGGCGCTCTTCGGCCGCTGCCCTCCTCTGGTACTCTTGCCTGCCTAACATGCAGAGCGGTCAGTGCCGAGTCGGCTCGGCAGGCGCCTAGTACGAACCGTCGCTACTCCCTCTGCCATAAACCATGTCCGTGCCATCCTTCTTTATGACTGAGCTCTGATATATCGTTTCAAATTGCCTTAAAGGAGGCTAGCGCTGCCATCCTGCCTTGGCAGTCAGTCACTTCGCCGAGACATCAGCTGGGCTTGCTCCACCATCCCCTTGGCCAGCCGGTAGCTAGTCTCTGTGGCGCAATCGTTGCGCGTTCGGCTGTTAACCGAAGGTTGGTGGTTCGAGCCCACCCAGGGACGCGAGGTGCATTTGATAAAACCCCAAGCCAGCAAAGGGCTGCCCAGGTTAAGGGTTGCAAAACAGCCCTCCCAGCGAAGAACGATCGCGGGCGCTCTTAAGCACCGAGCTTTCTGCCTCGTCAGCTGCCGATGTGAAAGTGCACCCACTCGGCCCGTTTAAAAGCCAAAGTGCGGTGGCAATAGTCAGGGCTCGGGCTTTGCTCCACGTTCTCGAGGGTTTTTGCAGAGGCTGGGATGAAAGGCGGCTGGCTGCGGGGAGTCAGGGGCTGGGACTATGACCTCGACGTGATTTGAACACGCAGCCTTCTGATCTGTAGTCAGACGCGCTACTGTTGCGCCACGAGGTCGACCGCCGGATGGGAGCCTAAGATTGCCACGGAAGAGGGCTGTGCTGCCATCTCTGTGTGAGATGAGAAGCTAAACGGGTGGTCTGGTGCAAAAGACCAGCCTCCCCGTCGGGAATCAACCCGGGCTCCGTGACAGGCGGGGATACTCACCACTATACTAACGAGAGCAGATGAGCTAGGGCGTCTATCAGCGTCAGACGTGAGAAAAGTGAAGCATCGCCTTTTCCCTTCATTGCGGCGTTGTTTTATTTTCTTTTCAAGTTTATCCATGTCTATTTTCATTATTTTGAATAGTACCAGTAGTAGTGGGAGTAGTATTGACAGTTGCATTATTAGTATTAGCGTTGGATTTTTTATTTTTTGAGGAGCTCAACGGGCGGTCAGGGTGAAAGAACGACCTTCCGTCGGGGAATCGAACCCGGCACAGATGAATTAGGGGGCGTCATCAAGCGCAGGCGTGACAAAAGTGCAGCATCGCCTTTTCCCTTCATAGACGCGTTGCTTTACTTATTTTCTTTGACCAGTTTATTCAGTTCTATTTAATTTTCTGTATTTATTATTTTAATTATTAGCAGTAGTAGTGGGAGTAGTATTGACGGTTGTATTATTAATAGGATTGCTTTTTATTTATTTTTTCAACTTCTTTTACTGGACTACTTGCCCCTTGGCCAAATGTTTGAACCAACCTTGGCTAAAGCGATTACTGATCTGGCCCTGGTGGCGACACTTTCTCCCCCCCCTGGGTCAAGACCAGTTAGGGCTGCTAGCGGGTCTTTGACGCTGCCCTCCTCTGGTGCTCTTTCCTGCCTAACATGCAGAGCGGTCCGTCAAGTCCGGGCTTTGGGGCCAGGGCTGCCGAATTGAACCGGTCCTCGCTTCCTGCCATCCATGTCCGTGCCATCCTTCCTTTATGACTGAGCTCTGATATATCGTTTCAAATTGCCTTAAAGGAGGCAGCGCTGCCATCCTGCCGGCAGTCGTCACTTCTTCGAGACATCATGGGCTTGCTCCACCTCCTTGGCCAGCCGGTGGGTCAAGTCTCTGTGGCGAATCGGTTGGCGCGTTCGGCTGTTAACGAAAGGGTTTTGGTTAAGCCACCCCGGGGCCGAGGTGCATTTGACAAAATCCAAACCCGCAAAGGCTGCCCAGGTTGGGGGTTTCAAAAAACACCCTCCCAGCGAACCACGATCGGCGGGTCTTAAGCACCCAGCTTTCTGGGCCCCGGGTCAGCTGCCGATGTGAAAGTGCACCTCACTTTGGCCCGTTTAAAGCCAAAGTGCAGGGGTGGCCAATAGTCAGGGCTGGGGTTTGCCCACGTCTCGAGGTTTTTGCAGGGGCTGGGATAAAAAGGGCGGCTGGCGCTGCGGGAGTCGGGGCTGGGACTATGACCTCGGGGTTTAAACCCCTTTTGATCGGGTCAGAGCGCTACCGTTCCCCGGGGAAAACCCCGGGGAGACCCTAAAGGATTCCCTGGAAGAGGGCTTGCCCTTCTTGTGGACGAAGCAAATGGTCGGGTAAAGAAGCCTCCCGGGGGTCGCCCGGTCCCCCCGGCGAGGGGGGGATCCTCACCCATACAAAAACGATGGCTAGGGGGCGCATCCGATCCGGGCCGTGAAAAAGTGAAGATCGTTTTTCCCTTCATTGCGGGCTTGCTTTACTTTTTTTTCAAGTTTACCATGTCTATTTCATTATTTGAATAGTACCAGTGTGGTGGGAGAATTTGACGGTTGCTTTAAATTAGATTAGGTTGGGATTTTATATTTTGAGGAGCTCCCGGGGTCGGGTGCAAAAGAACCTTTCCTGTAGTCGAACCGCCTGATGAATTAGAGCCGTCTATCAGCTCCAGGCGAAAAAAGTGCCAGCCTTTCCCCTTCAGGGGACGTGCTTTACTTTTTCTTTGACAGTTTATTCAGTTCTATTTAATTTCTGTATTTATTATTTAATTTGTTGGTAGTAGTGGGAGTAGTATTGACAGTTGTATTTAGTAATGGCGATTGCATTTTATTTATTTTTTCACTCTTTCGGACTACTTGCCACTTGGCAAAGTTTGCTAACCTTGGCTGAAGCGATTGCAGTCTGGCCGGGGGGCGACTCACTTTTCTCCCGGCCCTGGAGTCAGACCATTGGGCTGTGGCGCTCTCTCGCGCTGCCTCCTCTGAGTGTTTTGTGCCTAACTTTCAGCGGCCCGTCAAGTGCGGAGTTTTCGGCGGGCCCCAGTCTGACGTCACTCGTCCTCCCAAACATGCCGTGCCACCCTTTCCCTTTAGACTGAGCTCTGATATATCTTTTTTCAATGCGCTTAAAAGGGGGGCCGGGCGCTGCCATCCTCCTTCGGGCGTCAGTCACTCGCTTCGAGACATCAGCTGGGCTCGCCCCACCACCCCTTCCCCAGCCGTGTTTCGAATTCTGTGGCCCCAATCGTTCAGTGCTTTAAATTTAACGAAGGTTGGTTTGAGCCACCAGGGACGGAGGTGCATTTGACAAAATCCAAGCCAGAAAAGCTCCCGGGTTTAAAGGTTGCGAAACAGCCCTCCCAGCAAACAGATCCCGGGCGCCTTAACCCGAGCTTTCTCCCTTTCCCACCGCTGTAAAAGTGCACTCCTCGGCCCGTTAAAAGCCAAATTGGCGGCGTGGCCAATAGTAACTTCGGGCTTTGCTCCGTCTCAGGTTTTGCAGGGGCTGGGATAAGAAAGGGGGCCCGGGCCCTCGGGAGTCAGGCTGGGACTGTACCTCCGCGTGATTTGAACACGCAGCCTTCTGATCTGGAGTCAGGCGCGCCAGGTTCCACAGGTCGACCGCGGGATGCCCCCCTAAGATTGCCAGGAAGAGGCTGTCTGGCCTCTGTGTGAGGAGGCAACGGGTGGGTCAGGTGCAAAGCCAGCTCCGTCGGGGAATGACAGGTCTCCCGCGGAAGGCGGATGCTCACCACTATCAACGGGAGAGATGAGCTAGGGCGTCACCCACGTCGCGTGAAAAAGGAAAGCATCGCCTTTTCCCTTCATTGCAGGCTTTTTTTATTTCTTTTCAGTTTATCCATGTCTTTTTCATTATTTTGAATAGTACAGTAGTAGTGGGAGTAGTATTGACGGTTGCATTATTAGTATTAGCGGTTGGTTTTTATATTTTGAGGAGTAAACGGGGGTCAGGTGCAAGACGACCTTCCCGTCGAGAATCGAACCGGCACAGATGAATTAGGGAGCGTCTATCAGCGCCCAGAGTGAAAAAAGTGCAGCACGCTTTTCCTCATTGTGCGCTTGCTTTTTTATTTCTTTGACCAGTTTATTCAGTTCTATTTAATTTTCTTATTTATTATTTTAATTATGGCGTAGTAGTGGGAGTATAATTATTAGAAAATGGGATTGCATTTTTTTTTTTTTTTTACTTTTTTTACTGGACTACTGCCACTTCCCAAATGTTTGAACCCAACCTTGGCTAAACGCGATTACGATCGGCCTGTAGACTCATTTTCTCCCGCCCTGGAGTCAAGACCAGTTAGGGCTGCGGGCCCTCCCCGGCGCTGCCCTCCTCGGTAACCTTCCGCCTAACTGAAAGGGTCCGTCAAGTCCCGAACGGGCGGGACGCCAGTCAAGGGTACTCGCTTCCTGCCATAAACCATTCCAGTGCCACCCTTCCTTTATGACGAGCTCTGATATTTTCGTTTCAAATTCCCTTAAAGGGGCCAGCTGCCATCTGCCTTCAGCGTCAGTCCTTGCTCGATACATCAGCTGGGCTTGCTCCACCATCCCGCCACGGTTTGTTTGAGTCTCTGTGGCGCAACCCGGTTGCGCGCCGAAACCCGAAAGGTTGGGGTTTCGAGCCTACCCAGGGACGCGCGGTGCATTTTGACAAAATCCCAAGCCAGCAAGGCGCCGGAAGGGTTGAAAAGAAACACCCCCTCCAGCGAAACACGATCGACGCCGTCTTAAGCACCGAGCTTTCGGGCTCGTCAGCTCCCGTGTAAAGTACCTCCTCGGCCGTTTAAACCCAAAAGGGTCGCGTGGCAATGTCAGGGCTCGGGCTTTGCTCCACGTCCGAGGGTTTTTGAGGGCTGGGATAGAAAGGGCTGGGCGCTGCGGGGGGTCAGGGCTGGGACTATGACCTCGCGTGTTGAACCGCAAGCCTTCTGATCTGGAGTCAACGCCGTTGCTGCCAGGGTCGACCGCCGGATGCGAGCCTAGTTGCCACGGAAGGGGCTGCCCCTTCTCTGTGTGGATGAGAAGCTAACGGTGTCGGGTGAAAGCCAGCCTCCCGTCAGGGGGTGCCCGGTCTCCGCTGAAGGCGGGGATACTCCCACTATACTAAGAGGACAGATGAGCTGGGGCGTCATCAACGTCAGACTGGGGAAAAGTGAACATCGCCTTTTCCTTCATTGCGGCGCGTTGTTTTATTTTTTTCAAGTTTATCCATGTCTTTTCATTATTTAATAGCCCAGTAGTAGTGGGTAGTTTGACAGTTGCATTAGTGGTATTGCGTTTGGGATTTATGTTTTCCCGGGGAAAGCCTCACGGGCGGTCAGGTGCAAAAAGAACGACCTTCCGTCGGGGAATCGAACCGGCACAAAAGATTGGGGAAAGTGATCAACCCAGCGCCAACGTGACAAAAGTGCAGCTTGCCTTTTCCCTTCATTTGCGCGTTGTTTACTTATTTTCTTTGACCAGTTTATTCAGTTCTATTTAATGTATTTATTATTTTAATTATTAGCAGTAGTGGGTGGGTAATGACGTTGTATTTAAGTAATGGCGCATTGCATTTTATTTTTTTTCAACTTCTTTACTGGACTACGCACCTTGCCCAAATGTTTGACGCACTTGCTGAAGCGATTACTATCTGGCCTGGTGGCGACTACTTTTTCCCGGCCCTGGAGTCAAGACAGTTAGGGTTGCTGGCTCTCTCGGCTGCTCCTCCTCTGCGCTCTCTGCCTGCCTAATATGCAGAGCGTCCGTCAAGTGTCGGAGCTTCGGGTACAGGGACGCCTGCATGAAACCTACCACGCCTGCCATATAAACCATGTCCGTGCCACCTTCCTTTATGTGACTTGCTTCCTGATATATCGTTTCAAATTGCCTTTAAAAGGAGGCTAGCAAGGCTATCCCGCTCTCAGTCACTGCTCGAGACATCAGCTACTTGCTCCACCATCCCCTGGGCCAGCTTTCGGTAGCTCGAGTCCCTGTGGCGCACCGGTTAAAGGTTCGGCTGTTAACCGAAAGGTTGCGGTCTGAGCCCACCCAGGGACGCGCGAGGTGCATTCTTGACAAACCTGCCAGCAAAGGGCTGCCCAGGTTAAGGGCTGCAAAGAAACAGCCCTCCCCAGCGAAGACATCGATCGACGGCGGCGCTCTTTAAGCACCGAGCTTTCTGCCCCGTCAGCCGCCGATGTGAAAGGCACCCCACCTGGCCTGTTTAAAAGCCAAAGGTACGGCGCCAATAGTCAGGGGCTCGGGCTTGCCCCACGTTCTCGAGGGTTTTTTTTTGGCAGGGCTGATAAGAAAGGGACGGCTGAGCTGCGGGGAGTCAGGGCTGACTAAGGGACCCGACGTGATTTGAAACACGCAGCCTCTGATCTGAGTCAGACGCGCTACCGTTGCGCCACGAGGTCGACCGCCGGATGCGCGAGCCTAAGATTGCCACGGGAAGAGGGTCGCGCTGCCTCTCTGCGTGAGACGAGAAGCTAAACGGGTGGTCAGGTGCAAAAGACCAGCCCTGTCGGGGAATCAAATCTCAGTGTCCCAATTTGTTATTTTAAACCCTGATGGATTCATTTTCTGCCACTTCCATTTCGGGGACGTTGCTCTGCGCTTCGTCACCTATGTTTGTTCGCAGGTCTGGCTCTCAGACATGTCGCTGAGGCGTTTTTCTTTTTATTCTTTCGCAACCGTTAAGAATAAAACGTAGACTGCGCGGTTATTTCTGTTGATTAATTCAGTAATGGGTGCTATTTATAGCTAATAATTGCTATGAAGTGGCTAATGTTTTTTCTGCCTGTTTTGGAGTAATTAATTAATTTCCCCTTGGGATTAGTGCATTCATTCATTTCATCTATCTATCTATCTATCTATCTATCTATCTATCTATCTATCTATCTATCTATCTATCTAGTTTCACATCTATCTCCCACTTCACTCAACTTCAGCTTGCCTTCGTGCAGCGTGAGTCCATTGTTCTGATTTAATATATTTCTTTTGACATAATTCTCCGATTTTAAAATACATATACAGTATATTTAAAATGAAACTACTACAGTATATAACTACTACTGTTATCTATCTGTCTGGTGCCTTCTCCGTTTGCCTTTTATATAGTGCCTTTCCTGTTAATATGTGTTCCACAGTTTCTTCCCCTTGGGATTAATAAAGTATCTATCTATCTACTATATAGTGCCTTTCTATCTATCTATCTACATCTATCTATCTATCTATCTATCTATCTATCATTCTATCTATGTGCAATAGATGCAGACAATCTTTAGGCTCCTTTATATTTTGCAGACTATTAAGTTATAAGTTTAATTTAAAAGGATATTTTTCATTTTGCCATAGATTAGACATCAGATATAAAGGCAGACATGTCACTGTGTCTATGTGGCCCCAGATTCCTCTGCATATCAGGAGATAACCAAGCCACGTAACTACTGCAGACCTCCACAAACAACTTATGGTTAGATGTAGATCGGGGCAGGAGCACACAACCATATGTAAAGCTTTGTGGGTTCCCAGGAGAACAGTTGGCTTAAAACCTATCAAATGATAGAAGTTTGGAGGCAGCAGGATTCTTCTAGCGTTTGGTGTCTGGCCATCTGAGAAGTCAGGTAAAAGGGAGTTGATCAGAGAGGTGGCCAAGAATCCAGTGGTCACCAACAGAGCTCAGAAGCACTCGGCTTAGTAGGGGGTCACTGTTGTGAGGCTAACCTTCTCAGCATCAGTTTATTAATGAAGCACATATGGCTGCCCACTTGGAGTTTGCCAAATAGCATTTCATAGACTCGAAAAGCATGTGTTAAAGGATTCTCTGGCTTGTTGATACAAAAATTCAACTTTTTGATCAAAATTAACTATAATTGAACAGAACAGTAACAGAATTCAAAATGCTTATAACTTTTTGGAGTAAACAAGTTCTTTAATTTGTTCCTAAACCTAAATCAGCAGCTTAGTGACAACATCTAAAATTTAGAAAAAGAAAATAAAAATAGAGGATGTGGTCTCTCTGACAGAATGGAGTCGGCCTTCTTCCTATTCTGTGTGTTATACTGTACAGGCAGTCCCTGGGTTATGAGTGAGATCCGTTCCTGCGTCTTTCTTCAAGTCTACCGTGTAGGTAAGTCAGAACAGGTACATGCGGTTCTTATTTAGTGTCAGTTAGTCAAATGCCGGTCTTTGCATATTTTTTACTTTTCTATGCCTATAAAATACCTAAAACACTTCCAAATACACTTAAACATATTAAACATGCAACAGGGCCACATGGAGGTTTCATTTTTGTCTGCATATGTCCTTTTGGGATGATTGTTAAATGTGCATAAATAGCACTGTTTTTAAATTGGGGTCTGTGTCTTTAAACAGGTTTGCCCAGATCGGAGGGGCTTGTGGGATTTGTAGTTTGTGTTTTGTAGGCACTGTACAGTTGAAACCGGAAGAGAAGTATATGGCGGACTTTTGATTGTTCCAGTTCCCGATCACCTCTATCATCAGGAGCAGCAGCAGCCTCACCTAAACCATTTATGAACTGTGTATTGTAATTTAAAAGATGAAACCATCCATCCATCCATCCATTATCCAACCCGCTATATTCTAACTACAGAGTCACGGGGGCTGCTGGAGCCAATCCCAGGCAACACAGGGCGCAAGGCAGGAAACAAACCCTGGGCAGGGTGCCAGCCACTGCAGGGCACACACACGCACCTCAGGCACACACTGGGGACAATTTAGAATCGCCAATGCACCTAACCTGCATGTCTTTGGACTGTGGAGGAAACCAGAGTTCCCGGAGGAAACCCACATAGACACGGGAGATCATGCAACTCCATACAGGGAACCCATTTAACTCAAATTTTTAATCTAATGGGCTTTATGACAGTCCGTTCTTAAGTATGGGTTGTCTGCAAGTCGGACAGTCTTTACTCGAGGATGGTCTGTACAGTTCAGTGACAGAGGTGTGCTGCTGAACTCATAATTTGACTGCTTATTTTCATAATGTTATGATTGTTTATATTCTTGAGGTTTCCAAATATAACAAAAGATTCAATAAAGTACTTATAAAACAGCGCATTATGTTTTGTCCACTTTTAAACAGTTGAGCTTCCCAAGAAAGAAAAGCCGTGTTGGTCCCTTCCTACAAATTAGAACATTTAGAGGAGTTTGAACAAGACTTCCTCTCCTGCCATTATATTTAATTCCTTATAACATCATTTAGCTAGTCAGTAGTTACTCACAAACATCTCCTTCCAGTTCATTTTAACTCTCTTCCACTCTTTGCTCTCCTTTTCACAATTTCCTTGTACATTTGACAGTCGTCTTGAAACCCTCGATTGGTGAGTGGTGCAGCTTCCTGTACGCCCATTAGCTGACTCCTTCGTGCTTATTCCATGGCTACTTGACTGAACCTCTCTCCATTCCTTGTCAGCAATCTCCTTCTTCTAATATTTGCTTTGCAGCACCTGTGCATTTTTCTGTATGAGTTGCAGTAAATCTTTCTACTTTGCCATATTTCTTTGTGATTTTCCTGCTAATTTATATTTTAAAAATAAAATACTACAAGCTTGTAGCACTCTGGCGTTTGAAGACATCTGGTCTATCTGATTGCCTCCTATGCAAGAAATTATTTATA